>NW_004443958.1:22811872-22813473 GCF_000243295.1 Trichechus manatus latirostris | reverse complement strand
AGAAAGTTAATACATCTTATTGTTACGTCCTAAGTAAAGGGATACTAGTGGTAAAATAAAGATATTTGGTATACACAAACACACACAAACCTTAAAAAATAAGGAAGAAATACTCATAACAATTACAGTCCTTATTTCTGCAACTGGCCACATGGTCATAGCTAATATTTATACCAACCTTCTTCTACTGCACATTCCATATTGTCTCTGCCTTCAGCAACACCTCAGCTGATTGTGGTTCTCTGCCTGGTGTTGAGACTCAAACATTATACCTGAAAGGTCTGGGCAATTAATAGTCCTGCCTGAATTGAGTTGTTATTGTTTTCCATTGGCTTTAATCAATGGGCATAATAATACGGAGATGCCCTACGTGATATCTTGTATTGAAGACATACTCTTCCTTATCTCCAGTGGATGGTAGCAGCCTACATTTCCACTGGTATTTAGGATCAATTACCCCAGCCAATACAATAACTCCCTTCTTTGCTGTTAATTCAAAGGTATGAGGAGACCAAAGTGGCAAGGTAGCAGTCTTAACTTCCAGTTTAATAGAATCAATAGAAGCATTGTTGTATCTCCAGGTAGAAACATTCCTCCCTTAGAAACTAAGACTTCTCTACCAGCAGAGCATGCTCTTGGGGACAGAAAGTAAAAAGTTTCCTAGTAGATAACCAGGGGGTAATAGGGAGTGGTGCCACTCCCGTTTCCACTCCTGAACCTGTGAATCCTGGCTATGAGGGAAACTGTATCATACTGGATATCACACACACACACACACACACACACACACACACACACACACGTATACATACCTGGGTAAGGGTACCCCAATCAGGCCGATGGGGCTTTGTCTTCTTCAACACATGACTTCTGAGGTCGCCCTCAGGGTTATTTCCATTAGACCCGCTGAGGTAAATAAGAGCATGGAGGAGCATATATGGGGGTTGAGGCGCCAGGACTAAAAATAGCTCCCATAACTACTGCTGAACTTCCATGGCTAGAGCTCTGTTGTGAGGCCACACTGAAATGCAGGGGAGGCTGAGTAATGTAGTCCAGCTGTGTGTCCAGGAGAAGAAATGGGTTTTAGTTTGCTGCTGGCAATTTCTGTTACAGAACCAACTCTGTTCACCAAGATTCATTTGCAGCTTTCTTCCTACACATACTCATTGAAGCACCCTTCCTCAATTATGATGACCCAACATCCCACCTAGTTACCCATCCAACTCAATGTGTAGGGTTTTGGGGTCAGGAACACCCCTCTCTACTAGGTCCAGAAGTGGTTCCTCAGGCTCTAGAAAACTCTGAACCACAAAGGTAAGGTATCTTCACTCACCACACACACACACACACACACACACACACACATATAATATTAAAATAGGAGTAGGATAAGTACATTTTTTAAGAACATTCATCAAGGGAAAAAAATATCTAATTCACTAAATTCAGCTTCATACAGTAGATATAAGGTAGTTCTTACTTTTCATCTGCCTAAGTTAAATCTGTGGAGTCAGAATATGAGGTCTACCTGTCCTTCCCTTCTATGTGATCATTGTCCTCCTATTGCCAGGGACCGGGGTTTCTTTTCTTTTTCTTTTTTT
>NW_004443958.1:22804585-22809718 GCF_000243295.1 Trichechus manatus latirostris | reverse complement strand
TCAAAAGAAAGACTTGAATCCTTGAGCCTCTAATTAAAATTATTCCATTCCACCAATTTAGCTGACTTTCTTGTAAGGTAATTGTAAGGCTTAAGTGAGACGTTGTATGTGAAATAGATGAGTGTAGTGATTTGTTCACTCTAGACACTCAATGGATTTTTGTTTCCTTCCCCTTTCTTGGCCTTGTAAGCAGAATGAATAACTGGAAAACCAGAGCATTCTAAAAGAAACGTTTGCTTGCAGCCTCACATCTCAACCAGAGTGTGAAAATAGAATCAGACAGATCCCCAGACACATCAAAGAGAATCACTTGGCCACTGGCATGTTATGTACTTACAAAAAGACACCTTCCTTTGTAAAAGTCTCCCCCACCATGCTGTGTTAGGGTGGGGGTCAGGGAGCTTATTTAACTCTGGTTTTATCATGCCATGGAGATCAAGGGGGAGGTGACTTCAAAGTCTGGTTACATGCACCGTGTGATCTGGAGGTCCTCATCTGAAAAGACTTTGTCAGCGTCCCTTTCTTCACTGGAGCCAGGACACTCAAATGCAAGGGACATGGGATCTCTGTGCCTGACACATCACGCGAGCATTTGCTGCCAGACTTACACTTGATACCTTTGATGTATGACCCATTCCTGTCTGGTGTCTCTGCTCATGAGCCCTGCCATCAATACAACGGGGGGAACTCTCCAGGTTAAATCGTCTCGCCCTTTCTCCTTGTAGGCAAGTTGTGAATCTGGTTCTCAGGCTTGGGTCTATTTGGAGATTCTGCAGACAGAAAGACAGAATCAGTCTGCTTTTGAATTTGACTAAGCGTTGCGGAAGCCCTGGCAGAGAACAGCAGAGGTTTCTGTAGAAGTTACTGATTTTTCTGTCTTTTCATTGCTGTTGTTTGTTTCTTGACTTTTTTTTCCTCTTTAATAAACTTTCCCTTCCAGTTCTCTGATCTGAGCCCCTGCATACTGTTGACAAGATGTTTCTGTCTCAGATCTCAGGGGGGATAGAACATCTTTACGATCGTGTAGAAGCATCGCCCGGTGGATGCCGCTTTAGCTCTCCGAACACGTTTTTGTGGTGGGACCCCCGCGCCCTGCACCACTGCACTACTGTTGGGAAGAAAATGTAACACGAGTTGCTAGGTTCTCCCAGAATCTGTGAAATGCCATAGGATGCGAAGACACCCACCTGACACTGTACTCAATATCCCTGAGCAGTGAATATCGAGGTCTCAGGCTAAGAATCAAAGGCAATGTTGGGCAGGGCAGGCAACCACCTATATGGCCACCTCAGGAGTCAAGGAGAGCGCCGTCTTGCCTTTACTGAATTTGCATCGTTAGCCATGCCTGCTTTAGTTTTCGATGATTTGTCTCGATAAGTATCTTATGATAACATCTTGCCACTTCCCTTTTTCATGTAGCCTGTGTTCCAGCCACAGGAAATAACCTGCAGATGCTTACATACACCCTACAATTTCCTATCTTGTGTCATTCTGTGCTGGCCCCACCTTCCCTTTTCTGTGTGGTGAACTCCTACCAGTCCCTCAGAATGCACAAAGTCTTTACTGCCCTCTCCCACTGTCCCTTCAATGTCTGTGTTCTCCTAATATGCACAGAGATTTCATAGCACTTACACAGGCTCACAGTAAGTTCCAGTTTTCTGAGGACTGACTTGGTGTATGCTTTTTGTCTTGACATAATTACGGATACTGACTGTCTTATATACTCAAAAGTACCTGGATCGGATGATAAATTGTACGGTCAGCCTCTCCTATCTTGCCATGGAGACTGGCTTCTCTTCTTTCCTAGAGTGTGAGTGCCTGATGGATCATGAATCCTGTTCTATTCATTGTTGTATCCCCTGCGGCTACTACAGTGTTTGTCTCAATAAACATCTGTAGAATGAAGGAGAACGAATACTTCCCAAGGTTACCCAGGTTGGCCCAAATCCATATTTCATGGTCTTTACAAAACACCATGCAGAAATAAGGCTAATTCATACAGGGACACTTGCAGACGTCTTCCCTGTCTTTTAATGCCCATCTGCGATGTCACCTTCTCTGGGAGGTTTCTCTAATCCTCCAATAGATTCATCGTGTATCTGGTCACCATACCACAGCACCTCATATGCAATGCTCCACAGCACACACTGTATTTGCATTTGGTAATCCTTCTTCCCACACAAGCACCCCCAGGTCTGAAATCTCCTTGGAGGTAAAGGATACCATTTTAATAATCAATGCATACAATGCCACAAGTTCTCCTATGAATAATACTTGTTAATAGTGGCTGTATGTTTTCTGTGTGTTATGCTTGGTACCAGGCAATCCATCTGCATTATCTCATTTAATCTTCACAACAGCCCTATGGAATAGCTAATATTATTATATCTGGTGTTGTTGTTTTTAGGTGCCATCGAGTCAGTTCCAACTCATAACTACCCTATGCACAACAGAATGAAAACACTACCTGGTCCCGCGCCATCCTCACAATCATTGCTATGTTTAGTCTATTTTTGCAGCCACTGTATCAGTCTGTCTCATTGAGGGTCTTCCTATTTTTGGCTGACCCTCTATTTACCAGGCACGATCCTTCTCCAGGGACTGGTTCTTCCTGGTAACATCTTGGAGGGGTCAGTGGTGGAAAAATGATAGGAAACAGAGTCTGAGAAAGTTAAATAATTTATCCCAGGTCATAGTGCTAATAAGTGGTAGATTTTAGATTCAAAGTTCACTTTCTCTGATTCCAGATCATATCATTATGTTTTTAATATGATGAGAATCCTTAATTTCTTAATTTTAGTCTGGACTTTTTCTATATCTATACCACCTCTAGCTACATCACTTCTATCATCCATCCATCCATCCATCCATCCATCCATCCATCCACAGCACTACTTTCCTTCTCTTTCTTATTGACATCTCTGAAAGAGAGGCGTCTGGGTAGAATTGGCAGTTATTGAATAGTGTGTGATTTCTTCACTGTTGTCTATAGAGATACTTCTTATCCCTTGATCCAAACAAAAGGGGAACCTAATACTAAAATGCTATCTTGCCTTCCGCCCCAGTGGATGGGATTTAATTCTTGGCTTGTTTCACAAAAATCCACCGACATACCCTTCAATACTTTAAGCCAGAGACCCTGCTGAAGAAATTGTTCACCATGGGTGTCTGGGCCATGTGGGAAAAGAGGTTCTGTAACCATTTACTTTCTGTGCATCACATCTTGTCCTGTTAATAATGCTGTCTCACTGCAAAGAACTGTTCATCCCATTGTTCCTGGAGTTATCTATTAACTTTTGACACATACAGGACATTTGGCAGTTCAGAGCTGAGTTTTTGTGCATTATCACCATTGATTCTGATGAAACAGGCAGGGTGGAAATTTCTGAGCCTATTTGCCAGAAAAACAAACAAACACTTAGGTTTATCAAGTTAAATGAAGCAATTATAAACTATTAAAAAACAGAGATGAGTCTCTAACGCATGTCTTCTAAGTCCAATTCCAGTTTTCTCTCCACTCCTTTATACTCTGCTAAACTCATCTACAGAATTCTAAATTATCTGAAAGTGAGGCTAGTTTGCAATCAGATCGTGGAATATCCTGAAAAATTTAAATTCATCAGCTATTTATTTCAAAATATAAGTTATAGATTACAAACTCAAATATTTCCAGGGACCAGACGCAACTGGAGTCTGTGAAATGTCAAAGTTTGACAAGCACAGTAGTGAGGACCATGCGTAATCCTAGGACTGACAAGCCAGCGTTTAAATTGTTTTGAAATTTAGGATTGTCTCATACCTACATCAGAATTCCCCAAACTTTCTTAAGTGTTCTACAAAAATAACTTTTCAGAGTCAAATACACTTAGTAAACTCCTGGTGTTATATTCCATTCATGAAAATTCAAAATGCATATTGATAAATGTTGAGATCTCTGAGAAGTCTTAGAGTTGAATAAATTTAAAAAATGTATATCTTTGTTAAATACTTTACTTTTAGAAATTTAAATGAGATTTTTTTCTCTCCCTTTTGATACCTACTAATATCTTTAGTACGCAGTTTGAGAAAACTTGCCTAAGACATATGTCAGTATGGAAGGACCTATAAAGTTTAAGTGTTTATATTTCTCTTCATATAATTTTGATTTTCTTTGAATTCCATTGATGGAATCCAAGGTAGTAAATCTAAGACCTGTAAACATAACTTACAGAAACAACAAGCAACACATTTCTTTCTAGTATATAAGCTGTTAGGATAAATGAAAGGTCTTAGGGACACTTGAAGGACACTTTTCAATGGAATCCTTCTATTAGTATTATTTTTTCCACAAAACACTAGAACTGAAGTAAATTCACACAGTGTGAGTTAGAGTCACTCTTGGTAGCGGCCACCCAGGTACAGTGGGGACAATCCAGACAACAAACCCAGAAATCTAAAGCATTGTTTTGGATTTTACACACTTAGTGTGTGGGATGGTTTTAAAATGTGCCCACAAGTTCTTTGACAATACTGTTCTCAAAAGCTAGAGCCTAATTCCTTCTCCTTGAGTTGAGTTTCTGTATGGAACAAACAGTTTGCATTTGTCTACTGATCTCAAGCTTGATGATTCAAACCCACCCAGCAGTACCATGCGAGAACGCCCCTGCAAAAAGCCCTGGTCATCTGCTTCCATTAAGATTACAGCCAAGAAAACCCTATGGGGCAGCTCTACTCTGTAACACATCGGGACTTCATGAGTCAGAATTGACTCAGTGGCAACGGGTTTTTAATGGGAGTTTGTGCTGGACTTAGAGACTCATTTCTAATGGGTAGAACATGGCAGAAGTGACAGTGTTTGCCTTCTGAGACTAGATCATAAAGGACACATCTTTCTTTTGCACTCTTCTTACCTCTTATATTGCTCACTCTGGGAGAAGCTAACTGCTACTTCAGGAAGACTCCCACCAGGAACAGAAATGAGTCCTGCTGCCTGAATCCAGTGTTACAAGAGAGTAAACCATCATGGTAATGGATCTTCCAGGCCTAGTCAAGCCTTCAGAAATGAAGACAGGAAGAAATCCCAAATTTTCAAGAATGTTTTGTAATATAAGTTTGCATCTTATACAGCAGCTTTCTTTTTTATTTTTTATTGTG
>NW_004443958.1:22790174-22803938 GCF_000243295.1 Trichechus manatus latirostris | reverse complement strand
TTGCTATAGCAGATTAACAAGACTCTCAGCACATGGGATAGTGGCTGCTGATTTGGTGAATTAATTGTTTTCTATTCCAACCAGAAAAGAGGGTCAGAAACAGTTTCTATTCATGTGGGAGAGACACCAATATTAATTTACAGTGTTGCCTCAGAAATATGTTACTTTGCCTACCCTCTATTATAATATTCAAAAGACACTTGGGCCACCCAGAAATCCCACAGAGTATCACAGTGATCCATTTCATTGACATCATGTTGATTGGGCAGGAAGAACAAGAGTTAGCTAGGAGACTGGCGGTGCTCCAGGGGTGGGAGATAAACTCTATGAAGATTTAGGGGTCAGTAACTTCAGTGAAGGTTTAAGGGGTAAAGCGTCAGAGTCTTTCCAGGGTATGCCCTCCAAAACATCACCCGTACCTTGCATCACTTACCACATATAAGGCATAGTATCTGGTTGGTGTCTTTAAGTTCTAGAGTCAGCACATTACAAACCTAGATATATTGATCCGGCCTATGTGCCTGGTGACACAGAAGGCTGTCAGCTTTGAGTGAGGGCCTGAGCAGAAAAGGACTCTGTCACAGGTTAAGGGTAAAATCAGCCCTGACACTAGGGCCGTACTATCCAGCAGACCCCATAGCAGACCCGATGGTCTTGGAGGTGTCAGTGGTGGAAAAACGATGTAGTATGGAGCTTATGGCAATCCCAGTGGGGAAACCCCAGTGCAGGCCCCTGGGATTCTGGAGCAAGGCCATTTCATCCACATCAAGAAAATTGCGTACTCTTTTAGAAACAGCTCTTGGTGTGTTACTGGACCTTGGCAGAGATGGAACATTTGATTGTGGGACACCATGAGACTGGGCAGATATTTTCTTCTGGTAGGCTTCAAAAGAAGTTAATCAGACTGCTAGAGCGCTGTGTGTGTGCGTGGGTGTGTGCGTGTGTGTGTGTGTGTGTGTGTGTGCGCATGTGTGTTTTCCCAAATGTCAGTAACTCCGTATCTTTTCCCTGGAGCATGTCAGTTTTTCCGGAAAAGAATCCCTCAATACCATGTCTACGACTGCAGTGTGGAATAGTTAAACTACATGCTGGGTGTGAACAGCAGGTCTGGGAGTCTGTACAGAGAATTACAGCTGACAATCACTACTCTCCATCCTGGTTTTCAACCACACGCTTCAATACCATCTCATGTCCCAGGGTACTTGCTTCTTCTCTGGAGTGTCTTCAGGGGAAATTGGTTCATATTTGAAGAGACGATTCCTATGAAGTCTCTAAGTTATACCTTCTCCTCCAGCTGTTCCTTGTTGAAATTTGCCGAAATCTCTTGTGTCTATTATCCCCTCACTTCACCATGAACACTGTGAGACACTACTCTTTAAAAATGGAATTTTACAGCACAACTAGATGGTGCCCAGTTACCACTACCAACTGCTCTGACAGGGATCACAACAGGGTCCCAGACAGAGCTGGAGAAAAATGTAGAACAAAATTCTAACTCACAAAAAAAAAGACCAAACTTCTGACCTCACAGTGAATTGAAAAACCTGAAAGTATGGTCCCTGGGCACGCTTTTAACTCAGTACTGAAGTCACTCCTGAGGTTCATCCTTCAGCCAGAGATTAGACAGGCTCGCAAAACCAAACAAGACTAAATGGGCATACCAGCCCAGGGGCAAGGATGAGAAGGCAGGAGGGTACAGGAAAGCTGGTAATAGGGAACCTAAGGTCAAGAAGATGAGAGTGTTGATGGGTTGCGGGGTTGGCAACCAATGTCACAAAACAATATATGTGTGAATTGTTTAATAAGAAACTAATTTGCTCTGTAAACTTTCATCTAAAGCACAATAACAAAATATTAGTATCATTAATAGGCAAAAAAAAAAACAGTTGAATGAATAAATTTACTATATTATTTAATTTTTTTGAAAAATGGGATTTTATTTTCATAGGGATTCTAGAAGAGAAGGGGACTAACTCCCCGTGGTTAATCAAGCATTTTAAACTAGAAGTCCAAGAGGTTTGTTATTATTACTTAGTCTCTCTGGCTCTCAACTTATCAATAAAATGTCAGTATTAAAGTCATGCTATTATGGAACCCAGCTAGAGCCTTAGAAGCTAGATTGCATTGACATGGCATAGTAGATGGATTGCAACGATGTCTCTAATTCTTCGCCCTTTCTGCCGTCTTAGATCATTGCAGTTCCTCCCATTAAGAGCTTATCCCTGCTCCTGCTGAGTCTGGGTTGGACTTGTGACTTTCTGGTCAAAGTGATGTGACAAAATAGCAGTGCGAGAGTTCTGCACCCAGCAGTTAAGAAGCTCCGTGCACTTTTGCCCTCTCTCCTAGACCCAGGCCACACAATGAGAACAACAAGTCCCAGCTAGCCAGCTGAAGGATGAAAGATCATGTCGTG
The DNA here is from genome assembly GCF_000243295.1 of Trichechus manatus latirostris. Lineage (NCBI taxonomy): Eukaryota > Metazoa > Chordata > Mammalia > Sirenia > Trichechidae > Trichechus > Trichechus manatus. The sequence goes on along the minus strand of NW_004443958.1, from coordinate 22,801,525 downwards.
GGGAGTCTGGTCATCCCCGATGAGGCCATCCCTGGCTAGCTAGCTTATAGCCAACCCAACAGCTGAGCAGAATCGAAAGGAAGTTCATCTGAGATCAGCTGAGGCCAGTGCTGAGCAGCACAGCTGCCCAGATAAACCATAGACCCCGTGAGAAATAATAGTCATCATAAGTCCTATGTTTTGGCTTGGTTTGTTATGTAGCCCTGGATAACTAGTACCAACAGAGGTGTGCTTTTGCTCAGATTCTTGTTTGCAATGGAGGTATGTGGAGAGAGGAGGCAGGGGAGTCAGGCTGAGTATACGGTGTTAGGACAAAATCTGTTTCTATGGGAATGTAAGTATCCCTGTCCGTGGACTGCATCCGTTATTGATGCCCAACCAGCACTATTTTCCAGCCATTGGTAGTAACTTGTTTAAGAGAGAAAACCTGTTTTCAATCCGATTGACTAAGCACCTATCATGGCACTCTTTAAACCCATTGCTGTGGAGTCGATTCCAACTCATAGTGACCCTATAGGACAGAGTAGAACTGCCCCATAGGGTTTCCTAGGCTGCAGTCTTTATGGAAGCAGACTGCCACATCTTTCTCCCACGCAGCAGCTGGTGGGTTCGAACCTCTGACCTTTTGGTTGGCAGCCGAGCACTTAACCACTGCACCACCAGTGCTCCTTTGGCCTTCTTAAAAAAAACAAAAAAACAAAACTCACTGACATTGAGTTGATTCTGACTCATGGCGACCCTATAGGACAGAGTAGAACTGCTCCATAAGGTTTCCAAGGCTGTAAATCTTTACAGAAGCAGACTGTCACATATTTCTTTGGAGGAGCAGCTAGTGGATTTGAACTGCCTACCTTCTTGTTAGCATCTGAACACTTTAAACACTGTGCCACTAGGGCTCCTTTGGCCCTCTTTAGTGGGGCAGAAGTTGGGCAGACAGTGAATACAGAACTTTCCTTAACAATCTATGCATGGATAAATAATGTGTGAGTAGAGCTTGAAAAGGATAGAAATTGTCATTCTCTGGAATCTGATATTTTCCAGATCTAACTATAGACTTTGGACATGTTATCAGGAGGGACCAGTCCCTGGAGAAGGACATCATGCTTGGTAAAGTAGAGGGTCAGCAAAAAAGAGGAAGACCCTCAATGAGATGGATTGACCCAGTGGCTGCAACAATGGGCTCAAACATAGCAACGATCATGAGGATGGCGCAGGACCTCGGGCAGTGTTTTGTTCTGTTACACATGGGGTTGCTATGAGGCAGAACTGACTCCAAGGCACCTAACAACAATGGCAACAATAAATGTTAATAACTATTCTTACTTTTATAATAGTGATGATAGTAGCTAAGGTTTTGGAGTATTATTACTATCATTATTCTTTTATTTACGTATGCTCTGACAAGGAGCAGCTGGGTGGCATAAAATGTTAAGTGCTGACTACTAGCCAAAAGGTTAGTGACTCAAACCCACCAGAGGTGCGTTGGAAGACAAGCTTGGCAATCTGCTTCCAGAAGGTCACAGCTTTGAAAATCGTATGGAGCAGTTCTACTCTGCACACATGGAGTCCCTATGAGTCAGTATCGTCTCAGTGACAACTGACAACAGGAGTACTCTGATAGACAATAAAAAAGAACCAAAGGCTGAAACCTGAAGCAAGGATGGTGAAACTTCATCTCAAGTACCTTGGCCATGGTATCAGGAGGGTTCAGTCCCTGGAGAGGGGCATCATGCATAGTAAGGTAGAGGGTCAGCGAAAAAGAGGAAGACCCTCAATGAGATGGATTGACACAGTGGCTGCCAACAATGGGCTCAAACACAGCAATGATTGTGAGGATGGCGCAGGACCGGGCAGTGCTTCTTTCTGTTGTACACGGGGTCATTATGAGGTCACTATGAGTTCACCGTGTCACGACTCAACAGCACCTAATCACAGCAACAACTATAGACTCAATTGTTAATGCGACAACATTCATTAACTTTCCTTTCATTTTTGTATGTTTTTGTCACCTTGCTAAAGACATTCTCAAGCGTCTCCTGTTATCCTCCATACTTTCTACCTACAGCTACTCAACATCACTAATTCACGCAGCATAGGCTGTTGTGTACTAGGTACTAGGCTATTTAGCTCAGTAATTGGTTTGATTGGTTGATTGCACATGTACTGAACAAGCATGAAACGATAGGCACGGAATTAGGTATTGGGACAGAATGGCTCTCAGAACCGAACGGCATCTACTTTTATAGGAGCCCTAGGTGGCGCAAACAGTTTGCACTCTACTGGTAAGCTAAAAATCGACAGTTCGAACCTATTCATGGATGCTGAGGAAGAAAGGGCTGGTGATCTACTTCCACAGAGATCACAGCCAAGAAAACTGTATGGAGCAGCTCTACTCTGTCACTCACGGGGTCACCAGGAGTTGACTTGTCAGCAACTAACAACAACAGTAACAGATGCAACTTTATACAATTGCTGGGCAGATTAGACATGTTAATATGTCAGGCAATATAAATGCAATAAACATGCAAGACAGCATTTCCATCAGAAGAATTGGGTTTAAGCCTGACAGATCATGAGCTGAAATAATACACTAAGAAGCAAGGTATGGAAATGCCCCAGCTGTTTAGGGTAGCAGGCAGGGATCATCAGGAAATACAAGGCAAAAGGGCAATCCTGACATGACCAAAAAAAAAAAAAACCAAACTCATTGCTGTCAAGTCGATTCTGACTCATAGTGACCCTATAGGACAGAGTAGAACCGCCCCGTAGGGTTTCCAAGGAGTGGCTGGTGGATTCGAACTGCTGACCTTTTGGTTAGCAGCCAAGCTCTTAACCACTGTGCCACCAGGACTCCAATCCTGACACAAGCAAGTACAAAATGAATTCATGTTCACAGTCTCACTCCAGGATGAGAAACTTCCCCCTGGGTCTAATAGTTTGCAAGAGTGATCATTTTCCTCTAAACTGAAATCAAACAAATAAAAAAGATAATTGCTCCTCACTGGAAGAATCTCTCAAAGGTTAGTACATCATTTGCTTTTGTGATTCTGATGGCTGAAGACACGTGCATATACATAATTGAATTCCAGTCCCCAGCAGTGGTAGAAATAGGACTATTTCAAGACAAAAGTACAAAATAGATGGATTTGGCTGGAGACTGTAAAATTTCATTCTCTTTCCAGCGTGGACATTTGGTGTATGGAGCCATCAGGCAGAACACAAAGAAGTGTATAAAGAAAGCAGAAAGAGGGTCTGCTTGTTAAAGGTGGAAACGGCCCTAAGTTTCAGAGATCCTGTGGCATTCCTTTTACCAACAAAGACACTAGCAAAAAAAAACCCATTGCCATTGAGTCGATTCCAATTCATAGCAACCCCGTAGGACAGAGTAGAACTGCCCCATAGTGTTTCCAAGGAAAGGCTGGTGGATTCCAGCTGCTGACCTTTGGGTTAGCAGTCTGAGCTCTTAACCACTGTGCCACCAGGCCTCCAATAAAGACAACGGGGCCCAGGAAAACGGTGAGGCTTAAGAAAACAGTTCAGGAGACCTCTGCCAGAGACCTAAATTTTGGTCAGTGCTCAGCCACTAACCTGAGTTGAGAGCTCTTACAAGTCCATCTTGCTCTCCGGTCTTCAACAGCCACATCTATCCAACAAGGGAGTTGATATAGAAGATTGCAAAGTCCCTTTAGGCTGAAATATTGTTAACTTCAATATTTACCTGTGAGGCACTTTCTGGTTTTTTCTAGTTGTTGGTCCTACAGAGACTTGTCTGCGCAGCACCTTTTCCTTCTGAGAATTGTTTCAACCCCACCTGAAAAGAATTTGGGTTTATTGGTTCCTAGACTCCACCTTAGGGGTGGGCACATAAGGCTAGTTAATCAGAATATGAGCTCCTCTGGCCATGTGGTACTAGGAGGGCATCACGGAATCCCTGGAAACTTTGTTGGCGCTATACAGTAAGCTGGACGATGAATAAGGAAGACCAAAGAAGAATTGATGCCTTTGAACTGTGGTGTTGGCGAAGAAGATTGAATACATCATGGACAGCCAAAAGGACAACAAATCTGTCTTGGAAGGAATACAACCAGAATGCTCCTTAGAAGCGAGGATGACGAGATTATGTCTCACATGATTCAGACATGTTATCAGGAGGGATCAGTCCCTGGAGAAGGACATCATGCTTGGTGAGGTAGAGGGTCAGCGAAAAAGAGGAAGACCCTCAACGAGATGGATTCACAGTGGCTGCAACAATGGGCTCAAGCATAACAACGATTGTGAGGATGGCGCAGGACCGGGCAGTATTTCATTCTATTGTATGTAGGGTTGCTATGAGTTGGAACCAACTCAATGGCACCTAACGACAACAACAATACAGTAAACAAGGTCCCTGGGTGGCACAAGCAGTTTGAGCTCGGCTACTAATTGAAAGGTTTGTGGTTTGAACGTACCCACAGTGCCACAGAAGAAAGACCTGGCAATCTTCTTCCTTAAATTTTACAACCCAGAAAACTCTCTGGAGCACAGTTCTACTCCGACATACTAGGAGTTGCCATATGTTGGAACTGGTTTACTGGCAACTGGTATGATATTTTTGTTTTTATATAGTAAACAAATGACTCTCTTTCTTCTTCTCTGAATTTTTATTATATGAAGAATATTAATCCTGTGGCTGCCTTTGCCAAAAACTTGGAAAGGCCCTTACTAACAACAAAGAATTCAGAGTCCAAATTACCTTGTCTGTACACCTGTAGTAAGCCACGCCTGATGCTATTTGTGACCTTTTGTTTCTGTTGTCTACACTAATACTTTTACCCTTTTCAGGCTAAGTTGGTTTCACTTGAGTCTCTGAAAATTGCAACCAAAAACACTCAGCTAATACAGCTGGGTAACAGAGAGTGCAAGCCTTCGCCTTCGAGAGATGAAATTTTGCCTCTTGGCAGCCCCCCGCTGCACAAATGACCTATGAGATCTTGGACCAATCATTTAATTACAGTGAGATTTGGTTTTTATATTTACAAAATGACCCTGAACATCTGAGTTGCTTAAAAAATGGCAGCTCTACATTTTCTGAGATTTCCATTATTAGGTTTTATCCCTTATCTCCCCTATTGAACTAAAATTCCCTAAGGATGTCAGTTTTCTTTAACCTTTTGATCCTGACGGTGCCAACCAGTGCTTATCTCCTAGCCGGCACTGAAGTGTATGCTGAGTGAATTAACTAATACCTTAAACATCAGCCTACGCTGTTGGTATTTGAGGAATTTTTCATAGGCTCTGTGTTGTGGTGAGATAGCAATTGCCTGAATGAAAATCGCTTCCCCCTTTCCTCTTTGCAAAACAGTCCCTAATCGTTTATGTTTTACTTGACCAACATTTTATTCCTACTGCAGAAAACATCATATAAAAACTCAATACTCCTGTCCATCCAGAGAACAATTTCACTTCTGGATTAAAAATGAATACGTAAATGAACAAACAAATAAAACATAAGCAAACAAACAAATAAAGAATGCAAACCCTTCAGAATCTCACCTGAGTAACCTGGAGCTTCTGGGTTTTCTCGACGTGGCCCAGGTAAGTGATCCAGGTAGGTGACCCAGCTAAGTGGTCCAGAGTGACCCCACACTCTCCAAGCTGCTCAGGCCTGAAAGCAGAGCATTGCCAGCTCATCTACAGGCTGTGACTGCCATTCAGTGTGGTTTTGCCTAACCCTCCCCTGAATCACAGCCATACCAGACACTCTGTGATGCGGTCTTGCTGACAGGGTCCTCTCGAACAGACCAGCGGGCAACTTTATGAAGCCGATTGCAGGAAAAAGACTGAAGCCTCTTGTGCTCAGTACCAGCCCCTAGCTCACTGCAAAAACAGCAGAAAGGCCTCTTGTATAGTTAACTGTATCTTGCATCTGAAACCATGCAAAGCAGCCCTAATGACCAGTGTCAGGATATGGCCTGAGAGCTGGAGAAGGATTTGGAACAGGCAGGGGTAAGGGGTACTGGGAACAGACAGAGGGGCACTGAGGGTGTCGAAAGTCTGAATTTTGTGCTGAGTTTTACTCAGAACTTGGCACCTGGTTTGTTGCTGCTGTAAATGCTCGAGCTGAGCAAATCAACAACAAAGAGACTACCATCCGCTTGCTGTCAGATTCCTATCAGTGGTTCCCAAACTCTTCTCCTTGGAAATTGCAAGATCCCACAGAGAGTTCTAGAGGGAAGAGTGTGTAGTGGGGAAAGGCGCTGTTCGGCAGTGGGAGGCAGAAAGGAAGCAGTGGATTTCAGGATTCCTTGTCTCATTTCACAAAGAGAATCTCTGTAAATACTTCACAGGCTGACAATTCTTGTTGAAATTTATTTGAAAAAAGGATGGTGCCGATAAATGGCAGGTTGAGTCAGTCTCCCAGGTCAGGGAACAGGAGATAACGTTCCTCTTAATGATGACGCTGCACAGGCGTGGTGCAGTTGTTGTTAGCTGTCAACCCCTAACTCTTGCTGATCCCACTCACGACAGAACAAAATGTTGTCCCTTCCTGTGCCATCCCCGCGATCGGTTGTGGATCCAACCATTGTGATCCATAAGGTTTTCACTGGCTAATTTTCAGAAGCAGATAGCCAGGCCTTTATTCCTCATCTGTCTTAGTCTGGAAGCTCCGGTGAAACCTGTTCAGCTTCATAGCAACACGCGAACCTCCACGGACAGATGGGTGGTGACTGTGCATGAGGTCCATTGGCCAGGAGTGGAATCCGGGTCTCCTGCATGGAAGGCGAGAATTCCACCATTGAACCACCACTGCCCCCATGCACACGCATGGTAAAGGCGGTGACAACACCCATAAGGGGGAATCCCACATCGAACAACATAGGAAGATGTGCGTGCCGTTTACAGCAAGCTTTGCAAAGCAATGTTCAGAGGTTGTGCTCACTGAGAAATGGGGGGGGGGGCGCAGACGGAAGCCATCAGCTGAAGGATGCCCTGTGCTCCTTCTTTTTGGCAGATGGCAGAGCTGTTTGCCCGTCTCCCTTGGTTTCACATAGGCCAAAGAAGAATTTCAAGAAAGTTTTTTTGTGGTTGCTTTTGAGATGCAAGTACCATTGATCCATGTCTTTTTGGTTCATTTGACCACGATAAACCAAAACGAGTGGGGAAAGTTGCTGAGGCAGTCAATGGACAGATTGCTGTCTGGTCTTGTTTCTGGGAAAGTTTCTGGCTCATCATCCTTTTCCAAAATGTTCTAAAATCACACAGTTTTGTGTGGGTGCTATTTTTGGTTCATTTGCCTCACTTTTTACTTCGTTTTTTCTCCCCCTCTACCTTGTCCACTGGCTAGGAAACGTGTCCTTACCACAGAGCACGTGGGCCAGACCACGGAGTACATGGACGAGACCACAGAGTACATGGACAAGACCACAGAGTACATGGGCAAGACATGTTCCCTCTTTTTAAGAAGCTTAGTGTTTGGTGAAAGAGACAAAAAAATGAAACCCTAACTGAAAACCATTAAGGCATGATGGGTAAGAGGTCAGGCTTTAGAGTCAGAGTAAGTGGATGGAATCTTGTTCCTGCAACTAAAGGTCTAGACGACTTTAGAAAATTTACTTATACCTCTGTTCCTCAGTCTACTCATCTGTACAATGAGGCACATAGCACATCTACCTAAGAGGGTTGGGATAAGGATTGGATGAAGTGATACATGTGCGGTGGACAGAATAATGGCTCCCAAAGATGTCCACATCCTAATTCTTGGAACCTTGACTATGTTACTTTACATGGCAAAAAGGGACTTTGTAGATGTGATTAAATTAAGGATATTGAGATGGGAAGATTATCCTGGATCATCTGGGTGGGCCCAATGTGATCACAAGTGTCCTTATAAGAGAGAAAAAGAAATCTCAGAGTCAGAGGAGACGAGATGATGAAAGCAGAGGTCGCAGAGAGAGGGTTTGGAAGATGCTACACTGCTGCCTTTGAAGATGGAGGAAGGAGCCACAAGATAACAAATGCAGGCAGCTTTTTACAAGATGGAAAAAGCGAGGTAACAGACTCTTCCCTAGTGCCTCCAGAAGGAACACAGCCCTGCTGACATCTTAATTCTAATCCAATGGATCAGTTTTGGACTTCTGACCTCCAGAACATCAGATAATAAAGTTGTTGTTTTAAGCCTCCAAGTTTGTGGAAATTTTTTTAAAGCAACAGTAGTAAAATTGATTACAACATGTAAAATTACAACATGTAAACATTTTTAAGAAGAGCTAGGCACCTAGAAAGTACTCAGTGAACGTCAGTCATAGTAAGAATAAAATGGAGGAATGTGTGGGAGGGAAGAACATCCACACCCCTGGCATCCGTCTTGTAGGAGGCAGGTGAATCCAAGCCTACCAGCAGGGCTTTGAACCAGTTCAAACTGGTTCAGTCATGGCTGACAGCAAAATCAGAACAGACTCGAATTTGTATAATGTGGGTTTACCAGAACGATAACTAGAACAGGAAAAATTATGGGTGAAAGCCCTGGAATGGGAGTCTCAGAAGAGTGTAGTGAGCCCTTTCAGGAACCTGATGCAAGAGATTGGATTATTGCCAGGACTGTGGAGAAAGACATAAACATTCAAAGTGGCATGGTTGGCCATCATCTTTGAGCGGGACAGTGCTGTTTCCAACTCTGCTGTTTAAGAGACTTGGTTGCTATGCAACGTTCACTCTGCCCTTGTTTTCTAAGAGGGAGATTAAGTTTCTAGCAGGGCGTCGATCCGTAATTTTTCCCATTCTGGTGATCGTTTCGGTACACACAGATTTTACCGATTTAGGTCCCTTCCAGTTTTGCTTTGTCGGCCATGACTGAACCAGGAAGACCAGGTACAAAGCCCTGCTTAGCAGGCAGAACAGGCCAGGGTAATAGAAACCACATGGGAGTTAAACACTCACAAAGACCAGGATTGAGTTTTCAGCCCACAAATTTATTAGCAGCTCATCCTTTGGCAAGTTACTTAACCACTTGGAGTTGCGGTGCCCTCATATAAAAATGAAGGTAATAGCACAGGTATAGCTGGGCTATTGGGTGACCCTGTGCTTCTATAATTACATACTCACTGGCCTCCCTCTCCAGACACCCAGCCCTTTGGGAATAGGGCCTATTTTTGTGTGCCTCCTGTCTGGCGTTGTTGGACCTTAATAGAGTTGTGTTCAATACACAGAGGTGAGTGCAAGAAGTGTGAAAGCAAAGAGAAGGGAAGGACTCATTCATTACCTGCAGGATGTGGCAGCTTTGAGGATGGTCTGACATGGGGCAGAGCCTCAGGTTTCATACTGCAATTGGGTCTCCATGGTGGGAAAGAAATCACAGAAATGACTCTCCTTTATGGAGCAGCTACTATGTCTCCTTTTCTATACCTTATTTTTGATCCTCAAAATCCTTACCATTGATTATGCTCATTTTACGCTAAAGGAAATCGATGCTCAGAGATGCCAACCCTCATCTATGCAAAGTCACACAACTCGTAAGGAGTAGAGTCAGAATTCTAGGTCAGCTTCATCTTGTTCTAAAGGACCTTGCCCAGATCCCTCAGACATGAACTCTCGAGGGAGGGGATCAGAGAGAAAGGCGCGTGTTTGTGCTCATTTGGGGCAAGTCTATTTTGAGGCAGCCTCCTTCTCCAAGTGGTGTTGGGGTTCTTAACCAGAAAGAAGAGCTGGCTGGCCATGGTCTCAGGTTGTATGGATGCTTTAGGAAGCTCTGTGCTCCCTCCACAGCCATTCCAGCCTCTCCTGCCAGGCTCCAAAAGTCCCTGGGTGGTGCAAACAATTTACGCTTCTCTACTAACCAAAAGGTTGGCAGTTCTAACCCACCCAGAGACTCCACGGAAGAAAGTCCTGGAGATCTTCTTCTATTAAGATTATAGCCAAGAAAACCTTATGGAGCAGTTCTACTCTGTCACATGGGGTTGCAATGAGTCAGAATTGACTCAAAAGCAGCGAGTTTGGATTTTTTGGTTTTGCCAGACCCCAGTGGTGCTAGCAATGACTCTGAGGAGGAACTCGCAGTTTCTCCAGGCTCTAGCTGCTGCTGTACTCTCACCTCGGTGCTGAGAAGGACTCCCCTAAACCCAAAGATGGCCTGTCTGTCCCCTCACCTTTCCTGAGGCCTCAGTCTGCTGCACAGACATGGGGAAACAAGCTCCCGTTGGAATAAGTGAAACTTTTCTTGGTTTGCAACCAGGAGAGTGTTTTGGAAAAAGCTGCCTCTGTGTGAACCAGCCCTGCTTCTTGCTCTCCAGGAGAAACCTAACTGCAGGGTTATCTTTGCTGTCAGCCATTTCTGCTGGCTCCTTGCATGGGGAGGACATCACTTTTACCCTTCAGCAAGAAATCCTGGGTGGGACACCTCTTTAAAGCAGCACATAGTTTCTAGGATAAAAAGCTCTCTCTGTCCATTCATTAAGGAGTTTTGCTTGTCAATGTGCTATGCACTTCTTTGAAACCCATCCCTTCTGCAAAGGGAAATAATCAAGAGAGTAAAACGACACACTCAGGGCAGCAAGGCCAGAAACACAGGCAGCACAGCATTGACAGAAAGGACATAAAGCTGAAGCGGGGTGGGGGGAATGAATAAGGTTCTATGTTGTTTTATTCTGAACAAAACGGTGGCCTGGAGTAGGGGGTCCAAGTAGATACGTGGAACCCAAAAGCGTATGCAAGGTTTTGTCTTTGTATGCCTTCTTTAAGGAACCAGTCACCAGTTGCCTTCAAGTTGACTCCGACTCGTGGCAACCCCACGTGTGTCAGAGTGGAACTGTGCTCCATAGGGTTTTCAATGGCTGATTTTTCAGAGGTAGGGAAGTAGATCTCCAGGTCTTTCTTCTAAGGAACCTCAGAGTGGACTTGAACTTCCAACCCTTTGGTTAGCAACTGAGTGTGTTAACCTTTTTCACCACTCAGGGACTCCTTCTTTGAGGAAAGGAGTCCATAACTCACATCATATTCTCAGCTAGACCCATGACTTCAGAACGGCCAAGAAACAACTGTCGACCTGATCACTTAAGTCATTGCCAACCACAGTCTTCCTATTCTATGACCTCATTATTCACAGTAGGTTGCAGCCAATGTGCTGAATCCAACTTATTCTGTTCAATCCAAGCAACATCAGCAACAATAGTCGACACGTATGGGATGCTTATTATATTCCAGACACCATGATAAGAAATCAAATTCATAATCATATTTAATCTTCTCAAAAACACTATGAATAGGGTATGATTTTACAGATGAGGATGCTAAGGTCAAAATGCTAATAACTTTGTTAGTTTGTGGTTCCATTAAGTGGTGGAGCCCATGTTAGAACCAGTTCACCCCCAGAAACTGTT
>NW_004443958.1:22772379-22789092 GCF_000243295.1 Trichechus manatus latirostris | reverse complement strand
CATTGCTAGTCTACATGGACATGAAGATGGGGTTTCAACTGGACCCGGTGCTTTGGGATTAATTCGAATTTGAATGGAAAATGAACATGTATGAAAGAGTTTCCCTAGTTTAACTGGAGAGAGAGAGAACCCTCTGAAATTCCATTATTTCAGAGGCAAAGAAGCAGAACTTCAGGAAGGTTCTGAGAAAAAAATGACTAGAAAGGCAAGAGAGAATCCAGAAGAAAATGTACCCCACATACAAACAGACATACAGACATACAGACAGACATCTAAAGGTAGAGGTTCAAAAAGGTAGTGGGTAACGATAACCATTTATTAGAATCATAAATTGGATGATAAGTAAGTATTTCAGCTATATTTAATGACAAGTAAGACATCAGTGACCTGGGAGATAATAATTTTCTTTATGCCTAGTTCTCCCCTTTCCCCATATATATACATTCACTGGAAGAAAATTTCTTAAGGACAGACGTCCAGTCCTGTCTCATGCATTTCTATGTTCAGAGAATAATGGCTAGCACATGGCTGATGCTCACTAAGTGTGTGTTACTGGATACATGGAAAACAAAGAAGAAAAATGCAACTCTAGAGAACATTTTTCTAGAAATTTTGATTTTCAATGCAGAGGCTGCCTGAAGGTGTGGCTGTCTTGATTAATTTTGAGGCAAAATTAATCTGGAAAAAGCATAGGCATGAACTGAAATAGCAAGCTCTAAGTAAAGAAGTTTCCACCCAGCCCAGCTTTGATGAGTTGGGAAAGAAATTGAACAAGATCAAGTGTTTCCAACCCTCAGCCAGAATATGCCAAAATCCATCTCTCTAAAGCAGGCCTTAATCACAGTCAATTTTCTCCTGAAAGTGCATTAGCTGTACAGAAGCCTCAGGGTCCCATTCAATGGAGCAAGAGCAAGCTCTGCTTCTTCTGAATTCTTCCTCAATTATCCTCATCCTTGAGTTACAAAGGCAACAAATCATGCTTAAGTGTGATCTTGATAAGTGCTCACCAGTTTAATACAAAGGTGGGAAATGATCTGTTTCCAGAGCACAACCACAAAGAATTGACTGCGGAAGAAAGAAAAATCTCTTACTGCAGAAGACCACCCACAAACTGTGTCCTGGTCATTTCAGACATGTGGTATTTTGTTTGGTTCTGTTTTGTTTTGTTTTTACATCTGACCTTATGGATGTCCATAAAATTTATGTGAAAGCTCGTGAGTATGTGCAGGCAAAAGTAGTAAGCTAACCTCCTTTCCACACTTATGACAACCCTCCAGCACTTCAAGATCCAGTTGAATACAGCTTCCTTCATCAAACCTTTCCATCCGCTCTAAGATGACACCAGTCTCTCCCTACTCTGTTTTACCTTGTTTCTCTACGTGTTTTACTCTCCTATGTCTGCATGAGTGTATATACAATTATTTGCATGCCTGTTTCTTGAAACTAGAGAAATTCTATTTTTTTTTTTTGCATCTGTCATAACATAGGTTAGCAAATATTTTCTGTAGAAGGTCACAAAGTAATATTTAAGGATTGCAGGTCATACGGTCTCTGTTGCAACCACTCAACTCGGCCATTGATTCGGTAATCAAAACAACTTACTTCAAATCATAGACCTGCCATCAACGAGCTCGGATTTTAGGAAAATCATATAACTTATCTAAGGCTAAATTTTCTCATCTCTGGAAAAGATAATGGAAACCGTAATGCGGGTAAAATCCTTTACAAACCACGATATAAATGTCAGTCATTAATGATAACCCTAGCTTACTCTGAATCTGGACAGCTTTCAGTAGGTTTCTTTAAATGATTGGTATTTCTTTGCAGCCTGTGGCTGAGACAAAAAACAATCAAGTGTTTTATTAAACATGAAGATACCAATATTCTACCAATATTTAGAATCAGTGTGCAGACATAACTCGCCTACCTATTAGTTTTAAGAAAAATGTAGGCATTAGCAACTCGTTTTGGTTGTAAAATTCGTTATTTAACATATAACCACATTCTAATTTGTAGCACGTTTATCAAAATTTAGTGCCTTGTCGACAATTACCTCCTTTTAGGAAATTTATTGCTCTGTTTTACTCTAGCCTTATAATATTAGCAATAAATCTAAGAGTAATATTTTTGCTTTCTTGAGCTGATTAAACGGAAATCATGGATACAAATTAAATGTTGGTGATTAGGTTTCATTGCTGATCTATCATACATAATCTATGTAGAATATATTTTAAATGCTCAACATCTTCAGAACTTTCAGAAAGAAGTAAATCCAGAATATATCCCAGAATATTATTTCCCATTTATATTTGTAGACAGCTTCTGTCTGAAATATTGGTTAAAGTAGATGGGAAGGTTTAGAAACCAAATGAGCTTTGTAAGAAAAAGGAATCTATTAATGGCGTCTGGCACGTAGTAGGAAGTCAATCAACGGTAAAAGTCTTTCTGGTGGCGTTTTTGATTCTTAAAGGTTTTGTTATTTTGATCTACTACTCCCGCCTGCTAGATTAGTACAGCTATATAACTATTAATGAGCATGGGTGGTGCAGCGGTTAAGCACTCAGTTGCTAACCGAAAGGTCAGTGGTTCTAACCCACCAGCCTTTCTGTGGGAGAAAGACGTGGCAGTCTGCTTCTGTAAGATTTACAGCCTTGGAAACCCTCTGGCGCAGTTCTACTCTGTCCTATAGGGTTGCTGTGAGTCGGGATCGACTCAAGGGCAACAAATACATAACTATTAAATCTGATCCTATCCACCAGTATTAGTGATCAATAATACAAGACAACCTTTGGACACCACCACCTGTCCATCAGTTTGGCAAGTTACCCAAAGAGACAATTTTCCAAAGAGGCAACTTTCCAAGAGACAGGAAGTTTAAGTTGTCAGCCCCTCAATGCCTAGGTCCAAACACAGGCAGTGTCACCTCCTCTGTATCTCCTTACTGAGGGCAGTCTTAGACCTCTACTTTTAAAGGTGCAGTGTCAAAAATTTTCATCACAGTTATTTGGTGCTCTGTGACTTGGTAAAAGTTACTTAACCTCTCTGAACCTCCGTTTTCTCTTTTATTAAGTGTAGGTGAAATAGATAATGATATTATCATAATGGAGCCTGAATGGCACAAGCAGTTTGTGCTTCGCTGTTAACTTAAAGTTGATGGTTCAAACCCACCCAGAGGCTCTGCGGAAGAAAGGTCTGGTGAACTACTTGCATAAAGATTACAGGCAAGAAAAGCCCATGGAGCGGTTCTTCTCTGTAACAGACGGGGTCTCCATGAGCCCAGGGCCAACTTGATGGCACACCTTAATAAGCCCCAGCTGAGATTTTACAAACCAAGTGAATATTAATGGAAAAGGAATAGAAAACGAATCCACACAAGCCTGTGATGAGGATTAAATGAGATATCAAGTCGCAGGGCCTATTAGGGTACATCTGGTAAGAGAACAGAGTCAGCAATCCGTGACTATTGTCTATGATGATGATGATAATGAGGACACTAGCGTGAAGAAAGCTGGAATAGGCTTGTATTCTCACGTATGCAGTCGCCTTCACGGTATCCATTGTTAACAAGTTCTCTGATATGCGTTTTTTGGCGGACAAGAAAATCCCATGTCAAAGAGGCTGAGGTCTATGTAGCTGTGGGTGGGCTACACCTCTCCATTTCCTGGGGAATGGAGGGGTGTACTTTGGATTCGTTTTCTATTCCTTTTCCATTAATATTCACTTGGTTTGTAAAATCTCAGCTGGGTCTTATTAAGGTGTGGTTCACAGGGATATGTTGCATAAACATGCGCTGAATTCCTAACCAAAGAAGAAAAGCAAATTGAAAGAGATGAGTTTCAAAAGACATCAATAAATACGCCAAATACCTTTAGAAATGCACGCACACACACACACACACACACACCAGCATGCACCTGCCACACAGATTTAGCGGAGTAACACAATGATTTTTTAAAACATGTACACATAATGCAGAGTTTTGGAGTGGTGAAAATGGTTAATGTGACTGGCTGTTCACTGCAAGGTTGAGGTTGAGTCCACCCAAAGGTGCCTCAGAAGACATGGCTGGTGATCTACTTCTGAAAAATCAGCCGTTGAAAATCCTGTGGAAGGCAGTTCTACTCTGACACACACAGGTTTCCCAAGAGTCAGAATCAATGCCACGGCAACTAGTGGTGGCTGTATGTATAACGGTACACTTCCGGGAAGTGCTCTCATGTTTAAACTGCGTTATGCTCAGCCTTCTCGACTTTCTACCTCTCATCTTCATCCTGGCAATATGGTCTTCCCTTCTGGATGTTGGATGACACTAACTTAGGCTGTGCTGCTTGTGTTGGAATGAAAGGCTGTCTCTGTTCTTTGTAACCATAATTATAGATCCAGCTAGGGCATAATGGAAGTAATATTATGTGTTGTTAGAAGAGATGGGTTCAAGGTTACACAGTCCTTGCTAAGCCAGGACAGTGCTTGCTATTTGTCCTTAGTGACATCATTTAAGAAGTTTAAGTCATCCGCCACTGCAAGTGTAAGGCTTTACTAACTCATGCCATTGAATCTACAGAGGTTACGTGGCTTCCGGCACATCTGATTCTACATCTTTATGGATAGCATCAACGACCTTGACACTTTCTTTCTCTTTTTGGAGTTCTCTTTATTTTAAGAGAGGTCTCTCTGCTAGCAATGTTTTCTAGCAGCAAATAGGGCTATGTTCAGAGCAAAAGAAAGTGTGCTTTTTTAGTGGTACTAAAAGCAAGCATTCTAACATTTACTCTAACGAACCCATTAGAGCACAAATCAATCCCTAAGAACAATGATGGCTACATTGTATTGAGCACTTACTATGTGTCAGACATGGTTGTTAACTAATATGACTTTATTTATTCTCAATAAGTGTGTGAAGTAATGGTTATAATTATCCCCATCTTACAAATGAGGAAACTGCAGCCCGGAGATGTTATAAAAAGCTAGATCAAGGCCATACAGTTAGGAGGTGAAAGAGCTCAGCTCTGACTCACCCAACAGAAAGAACCCAAGTGTCCATCACCAAGTGAAGGGATAAGCCAGCTGTGCTGTATTTATACAATGGCACACCACACAGCAATAAAAAGAAGAAACTATTGATACACACGAACGCATGGATGAATCTTAAAATAATCGTGCTGAGTAAAACAGCCAGACCCATCCACCCGCCCCCCCAAAAAGTACATGCTATCTGATTCCATTTATATAAAATTCTGGGATGGCAATCAATTCCTTAAAACGCAGAGCAGATGAGTTGATGCCAGTGGATGAAGCTAGGGAGTAGACAGGGAGGGGTCAGAGGAAGGAACTGTAAAGGACATGACGACATTTTAGGGGTGAAGGCTACTTTTATTATACTGATTATGGTGATTTTTTTCACAAGTTTATCAAATTGTACACTTTAAGTGAAGTTGATTGTATGTCAATTAAATATCAATAAAGCTGTTAAATTATGAAAAATGTTTTGTTTTGTTTTTTAAGATTCTTATTACACATCTCTATATAGACATTTAGCTATTGGAATTTAAAATTCACAGGAGAAGGTGGAGATAAAGCCGTGGTTTGGGGAGTGGTCTCTTTTTGGGTAATAGTAAATCCAGCAGATGGGATGAGATCACTGTGGATGTGAGAGCAGAGAAACAAAGCTGGGGAGTGAGGCACTCCAGTGTTGAGAAGTGAGGAAGACAAGATCGTAGCCATCCTCAAACGAGACTGTGAAAACTAACGCAGCAACGAATGAGGAAGAATGGGATACTGGAGCACGCATCACTTAAGTGAAGAGACTATATTTAAAGAAGGGAGCCATCCACTGTATGAAATGAGGCCGAAGACCTATTAAAACGAGCTCTGAGAACGGACCATCGACACAGGATCAGGGAGTTCACTGCCCAGCTTAACAAAACGATATCAAAAAGAGCTGTAAGCACCTGGCTTGAGTGGGCTGTAACCAGAAGAAAATGTAAGGAAGGGGCCATATGGAATGGACGGACATTTTAAATTTGATTGTGGAAAAAGAATAGAGAAAATGTACAACCGCTGGAATGAAAGGAGCTATTTTTTGCCTATTTGTTTTATTTTGCCTGAAGTCGCAGATTTTCCAGCCTGTTATTTTGCTGGTTTATATGGGTTAAGAGAAATCCCTGAGTGGTACAAACAATTAAGCACTTTACTGCTAGCCAGAAGCCCTGGTGGCACGGTGGTTAAAGCACTCAGTTGCTAACTGAAAGTTTGGCAGGTCGAGCCTGGCAGCTGCTCCACTGGAGAAGAATGTGGCAGTCTGCTTCCAGAAAGATTCACAGCCTTGGAAATGCTCTGGGGCAGTTCTAGTCTGTCCTATATGGTAGCGAAATGCTGGCAGTTTGAACTCACCTAGCTGTACCTGAGAAGACAGGCCTGGTGATCTTCTTCCAAAAGGTCACAGCCTTCAAATTCTAAGAAGCACAGTTCTAATTTGCATACACGGGGTTGGAATCAACTTGGCAGAAACGAATAACAACAACATCTGGTTTCAGAAGCAGATACGTTTATAAATTTGGGGTGAATTTCTTATTTTTAGTCTCTCAAAAGGAAAGGAAAGAAGGGAGGGGAAGGAAGAGGGAAGGAGGAAGGAAGGAAGGAAAAAAGAAAAAAGAAGCATTGCTTTCAGTAGAGGATGTGAAAAATGAAGCCATAACCGGGAAATTACTGACTAAGGAGAAACTCACCTGGGTAAATGTAAATTCACAGGTCTGCTGGGGGCCCTTGTGAAACTGGTAACTGAGAGTAAAGAGCCGCCATTCCGCATGGTTTTGTCATTTTTCCTCCAGGCAAGTTTAGCATGCAGTTGTGGCCACATTGCAATAACCCAGTGCTGCTGTTTTCCAGAGAGAGAGGAGTGAGGGGTTGGGAGCGCATGCCAGGGGAGGCACATGACGGTGAACTAAGAATGGGGGAAGCTCAAGACTGGGTGAAGGTCAGCGAAAAGGTGGTTCCATCCGATTCAACGTCCCTGTGTATCCAAGACATTCTTGAGAATGGGGTGGGAACGGTGAAGCTTCATAAGCTTAGCCTAAGTTATGTTGTAAACTTTTTGTTTATTTTTCATAAGGTAATTTCACATTTTCCCTGGTGGCACAAACGATTAAGGCTCAGCTGAAAACCGAGAGGCTGGCAGTTCAAAACCACTCAGTGGCTCCACCGAAGAAAGGTCTGGTGATCTGCTCCCGTAAAGATTACAGCCAAGAAAACCCAATGGTGCAGTTCTACTGTTACATGGGAACTGGAGGGCACCTAACCACAATAATTTCCAAATTACCCCCAAGAGTCATTCTGGCCTCTCTTCTTTTTATTTCTTTTTATTTTTTCAGTTGGATAAACAACTTAAACATTTATGACATTCTAAAGATTGTGCTCTAAGAATGCCAATTCAGTGGAATAATGCTGCCCAGATTAGAGTATCCACCGTTTCTGCCACAGACTTACATTTGGCGTCACAGCAATTCCAGCACAATGAAAGCCCATGATGCATTCTGTGCTCAGGCAAGGCTCCACACGGGTGTGTGTGTGTGCGTGTGTGTGTGTGTGTGCGCGTGTGTGTGTGTGCGCACGCGCACGCATTTTCTTAATGGAAAAGCCTTCACATTAACCTGCTCTCCTTTCTAATCAGGGCAATTCAGTAAAACAAACCACAGTAACGAGCAGTTTATTTCAGGTCTTCAAGATTCTGTGCAGACTTCGTTTTCAATAATTCACATTTTCCCAGGTGTGCTGGACATTTACTAGAGCTTAATCATTTTCTCTCCTTTATGAAATTAATTTTCTAATACATTTATGGTATAAATTAGGCTGTGAGAAAGAAATGGCCATTATTCCCTTTCAAATGAAAGAGGATTTTTAAAGATGTGTGAGTGCAGAGAAGCGGGGACCAGGCATTTGCTAACATGGACAGTTTCTTTCAATGACTATTTATCTTAAGAGGGAACTAATGATAGCTCAATTTTAGCAAATAATTTGAGCATCTTTTTTTTTTGTTCCAGACACTGTGCTAGACAATCGCAATTCTAAAGTGGGCAAAACAACAGTCCTGCCTTTCCAATCAGCAGTAAGAGTGCAAATAGCAGTTCCAGGACAATAAATATCAGGCAAATCTGCTGCAAAAGGCCCCTTTAAAGTGTCAAAAAGCAAGACGTCACTTTGAGGACTAAGGTGCGCCTGATCTAAGCTACGTTATTTTTAGTCACCTCATATGCATGTGAAAGCCGGACAGTGAATAAGGAAGACTGAAGAAGAATTGATGCCTTTGAATTATGGTGTTGGTGAAGTATATTGAATACACCATGAACTGCCAGAAGAGCGAACAACTCTGTCTTGGAAGAAGTACAACCAGAATGCTCCTTAGAAGCAAGGACGGCGAGACTGTATCTCAAGTGCTTTAGATATGTTATCAGGAGGGATTAGTCCCTGGAGAAGAACATCATGCTTGGTAAAGTAGAGGGTCAGCAAAAAAGAGGAAGACCGTCAACAAGATGGATTGACCCAGTGGCTGCAACAATGGGCTCAAATAGAGCAACGATCGTGAGGATGGCACAGGACCTCGGGCAGTGTTTTGTTCTGTTACACATGGGGTTGCTATGAGGCAGAACTGACTCCAAGGCACCTAACAACAATGGCAACAATAAATGTTAATAACTATTCTTACTTTTATAATAGTGATGATAGTAGATGAGGTTTTGGAGTATTATTACTATCGTTATTCTTTTATTTACGTATGCTCTGACAAGGTGGCATAAAACGTTAAGTGCTGACTACTAGCTAAAAGGTTAGTGACTCAAACCCACCAGAGGTGTGTTGGAAGACAGGCTTGGCAATCTGCTTCCAGAAGGTCACAGCTTTGAAAATCGTATGGAGCAGTTCTACTCTGCACACGTGGAGTCCCTATGAGTCAGTATCGTCTCAGTGACAACTGACTACAACAGGAGTACTCTGGTAGACAATAAAAAAGAACCAAAGGCTGAAACCTGAGGAACCTCAGTGGGAAAGAAGATACATGTATGAAAGAGAATACAAAGTGTTGTATAGGCTCTCTGCTGCCCAGACATGTGGGATTGCACTCATGTTTCCCTTGTGGGTGGGTTGGGAATGGAGAAAAGAGTTAGCTGATCTTAAATAAATGTCCTTATAATTCTTCTAGATGCCAGTCAAGGTGCCCTGACTGCACAATGGTTAAGTGCTCGGCTCCCAACCAAAAGGTTGGCATTTTGAACCTACCTGGTGGCTCCGGGAGAGAAAATAGCTGGTGATCTGTTCCCGTAAAGATTACAGCTTAGGAAACCCTATGGGGCAATTCTACTCTGTCACATGAGGTCACTAGGAGTTGAACATTGTCTAGATAGCATACAACAACAGCGGGTACCAGTTCCCTTATTTTAAAGCTCATCAGCATCTGTCTTCATAGACCACCATGTCAGCACTCTTCCTTCCAACAGGGTGAATGAGGGATTGCATTCTTCTACCGCCAGAGCCTAATGGGAAGGTGATACCAACGGAGTGCTAAATGGTAGGAAGTTGGTACATGTCATGAGAGGTTTGCGTGATCCTATAAAGAACTGCTGGTGAAAGTAATCTTAGAAATGTAATACCTTTGTGTGGGGTGGGATAGCAAAAAATTACACATTTTTATGAGGGCTATCACAGAATTTCTCCAAAAATAGCTGAATGGTAATTTTTCTTAGACAACAACTATTATGAATATCTTGCTGCAATATAGATTCATTGAGGTAGCCCACTGCCCACTGCCATCGAGTTGATTCTGACTTATAGTGACCCTATAGGATAGAGTAGAATGGCCCCATTGGGTTTCCAAGGCTGTAATATTTATAGAAACAGACTACCACATCTTTCTCCTGAGGAGTGATTGATGCAAGAACTAGGGAAAAGAGGCATATATGAGAGACAGATGACAAATCTATTGCTTTGGATGTGCAGATTTTGAGATGCTGATAAAGCAATTATACTTTACATTGTCCTCCAAGATCATCCCACTGCATGGCATAAATCACAATCTACAGACTTATCTTAATGTTGCCATCGAGTTGATTGACTTATGGTGACCCCATTTGTGTCAGAGTAGAACTGAGCTCCATAGGGTTTTCAATGGCTGATAATTTGGAAGTAGATCACCAGGACTTTCTTCCAAGGTGCCTCTAGGTAGACTCGAACTTCCAACCTTTCAGTTAGCAGCCGAGCATGTTAACTGTTTGCACCACCCAGGGACTCCAACCTAGAGTCACTCACTCATAAATCTGTACCTCCAGAGCACACCTCTTCAGAGCTCCAAACCTTGTATTTGGCTGCCTACTCAACTCTCTTGCTTAAATGTCTTTACCAGCTTTTGATGCAAGTTAAAAACCAAAACACAGTCAAATTTTTCAGCAGTATCTTCTCTGTGCCTGAGCCTTCAGCCTATTTTATACGAATTGTCCTCACCACTGTCATTCTCCTGTCCCTACCACAGTAGCCACGCTTGTTTTTGTGTATTTTTTTCCCTTTAAACATATAGGCTAGAATATACACATCTCCCAAAGGTCTTATTTCCTATAGGCCTCCTAAGTATCCTTTAAGTCTCTGGTTCAATACGATACTTGCGGAACCATAGACTGGTTGCCTAAATGTGCTTAGCTACTTCCATCATCAATAATCTCAAGTACAAACTATTTTTTTAGCATTTATTATAATTCTAATCTCATCTGGTAAATTGTAAGCACCATAAGAGCAGAGGCAATGCATGTTTTTGTTTTCCTGTAAATTCCCAATTCTTAGCAAAATGTCTACCACTTAGTATGTACTGAATAAATATGTGCTGAATAATCAAGATAAGAGTAGAGCTAGAGACCAATCTTATTTATATCTTATTTATGATCTTAAATGCAAAACTGAATAATAGGATCTTATCAAATTATATCTAGCAGTATTGTAAAAGAATTATTCAACATGACAAAAGAAAAACATGTAAATATTAATCCACTTGAAATTGAAAACCTTATAAATTATGTAAGTGGTGGGAATGTAAGAAGTGTATCTCAGTGTGATAGCTATTTACAAAAAAAAAAAGGCAAAAGGTGATATAGTGAAATGTTAAAGTCTTTGATTTCTGTGAAAATCAAGAAAATGTGTATTATCGCCTGTATTGTTCAACATTGTCTTGGAGGTTCTGGCGAGTACAATGAGATAAGTAAAGAAAATTGGCAATACAAATAATGTAAAAGAAGAGACAAACTTATCTTCATTTGCAGATGATATGATTGTATACGTAGAAAGCCCAGGAACCTTAATGAAAATAATTGATATCAAAGGAGAATTTGTGAGAGAAATGTATATAAGAAAGTTGGAAAATACGTCAATAATAAGCTGAATTATAATTGTAAATGGATTGAATTTATGCCCTGTGTTTAATTCATTTTTATTGTGTTTTTAGGAGCAACTCAAATACAACTGCCCAGTACCCCCCACCCCCCACACACAGATCCAAGGCAGAGCCGTGAAGCTTATCAGTGTGGAGCACGTGAAGGTCAGTGCCATATCTCATAGTGAGGTACCACCCTCACCAATTCTGACTCATAGTGTCCCCATGTGCATCCGAGTAGAACTGTGCTCCATAGGGTTTTCAACGGCTGTGGCCTTTTAGAGATAGATTGCCAGCTGTTTCTTCCAAGGCACCTCTGGGTAGAGTCAAAGCCGAGTGCTTACAGAGCAATGTAATGTACCTGAAAACCCGACTTTGTGAAGAGAGGATTTGATTATATTTTTATACCTCTTTCTTTACCACATTCTGTGCCATCCCTGGGGGATCCTGCCCCTGCAGTGTCAGCCCAGGGTAGGGAGGATGACTCCAACACAGCAGGTGCATGAGACTTGCTACTCAGTGGCAAAAGGACAGCGTGGCATTAGAAAAGGAAAATAAAAATAAGTGCCAAGATGGCTAGTGAGGGAACTAGATGTATATCTCAGCTGTACTTATGTAGTTTCAGGCTGTAAGAAAAAAGACGCGTTAAGTACATGAGGTGTGAGGAGGTGAGTAAAATTGCGTGAGCGTAAAATAAAACCAAACAGACAACAATTATAAGGACAGGGGAATGATCACAATTAAAGCATTCTGTGATCTTCGTATTATTCTAGGAGAGGCTAGAGCTATAAGTTCACTTTTTTAAGGTACTATGTTGTTGTTAAAGGAGCCCTGGTGATACAATGGTCAAGCGTTCAGCTGCTAACCAAAATGTCAGCAGTTCGAACTCACCAGCCGCTCCATGGGAGAACCATGTGGCAGTATGTTTCCATAAAGATTACAGCCCTGGAAACCCCACGAGGCAGTTGTACTCTGTCCTACAGGGTCGCCACAAGTTGAAATCAATTCGACACGACTAACAACGGCAACATACCTGTTGCTATGTTACAGAGCAGAACTGCTGTATACGGTTTTCTCGGCTGTAATCTAAATGGAAGAAGATCACTAGGTCTTTCTTCCACGGGACAGCTGGGTGGGTTCGAACTGCCAAACATTAGGCTAGTAGTTGAACACAAACTGTTTGAACTACGTAGGGACCTTAGGTACTAAACATATTAAAATTTAAACCACTAATAAATTTAAAGTACAGCCTTCAACTTTCAAAATAATGAAGCAGCAGAACAAGGAAACTCATTTCATTTGATGGAAAACACACATTTTTGAGAAGTGTGGGAAAAAAGCAAACCTAAACTAGGATACTCAAAATACATCTTTCCATTAATCAGTCTATCTATAGATCGAATATTGATAATAGCAATACATAGAAATAGATTAAATTAATGTGTTAAAAGAAAGTTATTCTCAGATTAGATTTAAAAAGAAGAAGTCCAGACAAAGATACTTAACATGATATGTGCCTGGGGTATAATTAAGCATTTAGTTTAGAAATAAAGTATTAGAGAAATGTATACTAGGCAAATACCAACCAAAAGAAAGCTGATGTAGCAATATTAACATTAAACAGAGCAGAAAAAATATAAAAATGATTAGAAATAATGATATAGGACAATTAATCAAAAGATTTAACATTCACAAATCTAAAGGCTATATAATATATACTATTTACAATGGTTCTCAAAGGTTGTATAATTGCGTTAGTACAGAAAATGGGAACACCATATGATACAGAACAAGATGTTGATGAAACTCATGGAGTTGAGTAAGAGCCCAGTGTGTTAGGAGGGCTACTCAGTATGATTTGAATTCAGGGTGCATGCTCAAGGCTGTGGCAGGTGACTTTAAATAAATAATCATTATGAGTATCATTTATTGGGTCAGTGCCATGGATTGAGTTGTGTCCCCCAAAAATGTCTTTGTCAACTTGGCTAGGTCATGATTCCCAGTATTGTATGACTGTCTACCATTTTGTCATCCGATGTGATTTCCCTATGTGTTATAAATCCTATGGCTATGATGTAATGAGATGGATTAGTGGCAGTTATATTGATGAGACCTACAAGTTAGGTAGTGTCTTAAGCCAATCTCTTTTGAGATATAAAAGAGAGAAGCGAGCAGAGAGACATGGGTACCTCACACCACCAAGAAAGCAGTGCCGGGAGCAGAGCACATCCTTTGGACCTGAGGTTCCTGTGCTGAGATTCTCCCAGAGCAAGGGAAGATTGATGACAAGGACCTTCCTCCAGAGCCTACAGAGAAAGCCTTCCCCTGGAGCCAGCACCCTAAATTCAGACTTCTAGCCTACTGGACTGTGAAAGAATAAACTTCTCTTTGTTAAAGCCATTCACTTGTGGTATTTCTGTTATAGCAGCACTAGATGACTAAGACAGTCAGGCACACTTCCAATTGCTTTCTAACTATTAGTCTGTTCAATAAACATAACACTTTCTGACAGGTAGTATCTTCCTTTTCAAATAAAGATACCACCAGTTAGCTGTTGCCATTGAATCGATTCTGACTCATGGTGACCCCATACGTGTCAGAGCAGAACTGTGCTCCATAAGATTTCAGTGACTGATTTTTCAGAAGTAGATTGCCAGACTTTTCTTCCAAGGAGCCTCTGGGTGGACTAGAACCTCCAAACTTTTGATTAACAGGGAGCGTATTAACTGTTTGCACCACCCGGGAATTCACTTTTCAAATAAAGATACTGAGCCCCAAAAAGTTGACGTGACTTGCCCGTGACCACAAATCCTCTAAGGCACAGAGCTGGGACCAAGAGCTGTCTTCCTGATGGTAAGATGCTCTTTGTAATGAAATGATATCCTGTAGGCAGAGACAGATTGGGAGGGAAACACATTGGCTTTTGGAGGCTGTTAGGTTTCTGGTTTAGTGTCATGTTCACAACTTGGATGGAGGCCAACTGGGTTTCAATTACTACTGCTTGACATATCTCACCTCCCAGCCTCCCCTGGGGGCTTCACAGTGCTTGGCAGGAACACACCAGAGCACTGGTGAGAGGACAGGGTCTTTCGAAGCATGTAAAGCAAACGAATGTGCTGGCTGAGGTTGTAGCCCATGAAACAGACAAGCAAAATCAGGAGCTTGCTTGCCAGTGCAGAGGGCAGAGCAAAGAAGAAGAGCAACTCATTTTTCTTGGTGGTTTTAATGTTTGTTTTCTTCTTTTTGCACAAGCTCTTTTTTTCTTTTTGGATGGATCCTAGACTCATCCATGAGTTGGAGGTTCACCTGACCTCAGCTGGGCTTGTCCTGCTAGGCTGAAGTCCAGGGTGTGCTTCAGAGTCAGATCTGCACCACAGGGCTTTATCATTCCTGGACCAGCAGCAACCCAGTGTATGGTGAAGCCCCAACTCCCAGTACCTGTGAATATGATGTTGTTTGGAAATAGCATTTCTTATGTTAAATGAGGGCATACTGGAGTAGGGTGGGTTCTAATCCAATATGATTGATGTCCTTAAAAAGAGGAGAAGAGACACAAAGAGAAACACAGAGGGAAGATGGCAGGGATTGAAGTGATGCATCTACAAGCCCAGGAGACTTAAGGATCACTGGCCATCACCAGAACCTAAGAGCGGGCATGGAACAGACTCTCCCTCAGAGTCCTCAGAAGGAACCAACACGGTTAACACCCTGATTTCAAACTCCTAACCTCCATAACTGTGAGTCCACAAATTTCTCTTCTTAGAAGTCACCCAATTTGTGATCCAGCAGCCCTAAGAAACTAATACAGGCACCAAGCCAAACCAGGTCCGTGAATGTTCTGTAGGTCAAAGCAAGGAATTTGAACAAACCCAAAACCAATGAGGGGAGGATAAATATTCCACTTGGAAGTGCTACAACGTCACATGAGAGAGGAAGGGACTAAAATGTGAGGACAATAGTCCAATCTATCACTGCTGATCCAGATCGATGTTGCAGAAATGAAGGGTGTCCTATATATAGTTCTGCTCTTCCCCAAATTTAGCCACATGAATTTCACCTATAAGGGTTTTTTCACTCAAACTACTATTTGCTTCCTTCCTATTTTTATTTTCATCGATCATTTAAAAATGTTGTAGAACTCTATGTTTGAGAAGAGGAAATTTTTTTTCATCCACCACCTTAAATGAAAAATCTGTATTACCCACCATAATTCCAAGGCAACTATGAAAATAAATAATTTCATTTAAATTAGTGCAAAACACTGTTGCTGTCATAAGCGCTGTCTCTTTGTTGAATATGCAATTAACAAGTGCTTTAGAAGCACTATATAAACCTTTCTTCATGCAATTATCATAAGAAATGGACAGGGGTGATGCTGTCGTGATTTATTTAATAGTCTGTCTTTGTACTATCTAAAATCAACTCCTATGTTTGATAGAGTCATCTCATGGGTCATGCATTGAGAAACACTACCCCAGTCAGAGTCCTTTCTTTCTCATTAAACACTTGGGGAAAATGAGACCCCAAAACTTGAGAGACAAGGCCAAATTTGCACCAGCAGCATCAGAGAGAAAACTAAAGCATCATCCTTGTCCCAAAGTCCCAGAACACAGTCGATTGTGGCAGATTGCCTCAAAGTACTTCAGGGCTGAGTTAACCCTACTTAATGAGGCAAGATCTAGAAAGAAAAGGAGAAACGTGACAAGTGTTGATGTGGGGGAAGTTGGTGCGAATAAGTTTTGTTTACGGCTCTGGCTCTGATTCATTGCTGATCCGTGAGTGGCTCAATTAATCTTCCTGTGTCTCTTGTTCCCATTTGTAGATGAGGGGTAATGAATGGGCCTTACAGAAATGATAGGAGAGAATAATAAGGTAATGTGCGTACACCACTCTGAGCTCATCAAGAAAACAGCTCTGTGTATAAATGCTGCGCATCATTGTAATCAGGAAGGCACCAGATTGGGAGAGAGAATGATGGGAAGAAGAAGAGGGTGAAAAAGACTTGGGAATGCAGAACCAGTGGATACGGAGGACCAACTGTATGAAGCTCTTATTAAAGGAATGTGTTGTCTTAAAGAGTTGTAATAGAAGAAAATGAATGAAAAGCTGGAATTCAATTATGTAAATTTTCATCTCAATAAATTAGCAAAAAATAGCAACTTAATCACAGAGAAAGTAAAAAGGAATGACATAGCAGGTCTCCGGCAAGATGGCGGTCTAGGCAGAAGCACCACGCCGTCCCTCCACAACAAAGATCCGAAAAACTAAGCCAAACAGAGAATCAACAATCCTGAAACCCTAGAACATCAAAT
>NW_004443958.1:22741453-22764516 GCF_000243295.1 Trichechus manatus latirostris | reverse complement strand
ATCAAAAAAAAAAAAAAAAAGGAATGACATAGTGAAAATAAATAAAAAGAAGAAAGAAAAGAAGTTGTTTTCGAATGGAGAAATAACAAGAGTTAGAAAAATTAGAAATACATTCAGATATATCAGGGAATAAAAACTTGGGTCCAGTTACCAGCTGGAGGGAATAAGTAGATAAGAAAATAAAATAGGACAAAAAACGTCAGGGACGTGCTGAGTTGGAGTTAGACACTATGCTGGGAGTGAACAGCCCCTGTTTGGAAGCAGCTGCAGAGCTATGGGAAGGCCATACTCTATGGTCTCTGGTTTGCTCATCTGTAAAAGGAAGACATTGACATGGTTTAAGGTGTCTTTCAGCTCGGAGATTATATGACTCAAAGATGCCAAGAAAAACTAAGAATAGTGATAAAAAGAACATTAGGAGAAAAGCAAGGAAGAAAAATTGCCATAAATGAGAAGCCATTTTGTTTTCTTTAGATTGTAATTAAGAATTCTAAACACCTCCCACACAGGAAAAATTAGTACCTTTTTAAACCCCCGGGAAAACCAGTCATTGACAAGAAACTCTATGTCAAATAAGACAGGCAAAGTTCTATCATTTCTTAAATACACTAAATGCAGATATAATTATTAGAACTATCAGATAAAATCATGAAATAAATATGCTTAGTAATTTAGCAATTATACAATGAACTAGAGTATTTTTGCAAAGAACTGAAAAGAAAAAAAATAAGATGTAAATTCTAGAAGTTTATGTATATATATACATATCCTATTATAATATTTGAATAAAGAAAGAAAGAAGTAAATAAGACATTTTTAAAGTTTGTGTGATGGTATCCTCGGGGGATTGGTTCCAGGATGCCCTGTGGATACCAAAATGCTAGGATGCTCAAGTCCCTTATATAAAATGGTGCAGTATTTGTGTATAACCTAATCACATTCTCCTGTATACTGTACTTTAAATCATCTCTAGATTACTTACAATACCTAATACAATGTAAATGCTATGTAAATAGCTGTTATACAGTACTGTATTGTTTAGGGAATAATGGCAACAATATTCAAACACTGAGCATTGAGCTTTGCTGGAGAGAGACTGAGGATCTGTGAAATGGTGGAGGCTACAGCAGGGGATGCCTACACAGCACTTCATTGGCAGGGATTCAGCAGAGCGCTCAGCTCACACACATGGTAAATGCAAGTTTTGGTTTTTGGAACTTTCTTTTTTTTTTTCCAAATATTTTCTATCCCCAGTTGATTGAATCCATGGATGCAGAACCAGTGGATATGGAGGGTCAATTGTATGAAGCTCTTATTAAAGGAATGTGTTGTCTTAAAGAGTTGTAATAGGAGAAAATCAATGAAAAGCTGGAATTCAATGATCTAAATTTTCATCCTAATAAATTAGCAAAAAATAACAACTTAATCCCCAGAGCAAGTAAAAAGGAATGACATAGTAAAAATAAGAACATAAATTAATGAAATAGAAAATAAACACGCAAAGAAATCATCAAGAAAGGAAAAATGTGTTCACTGAAGAGACTAATAGTCTGGCTATACTCTGGCAAGACTGGCCAAGAGAACAAAGATAAAGACATCAAAAATGCAAAATGGTACATCACTACCCATCCTACAGATATTAAAATGAAATAAGAGTATTTTAATAACTTATGCCAGCATATTTGAAATATAAATAAATGGAGAAATACCTGTATAAAACCACTTAAAATGGACAGAAGTACTAACAGAATATCTAAATAGTTTCATATCAAAGACAGAAAATCTTGACCAGCAAACCTCTCCCCCCAAAAATCTAATAATAATCACTTCAGGTCCAAATCCTGTCAGAAATAAATATTTCCAAGCATTTTGGAAAGAAGTAAATCCAGTCTTACACAAACTCTTTCAGAAAATGGAATACATCCAAACTCATTTTATGAAGCCACCAGAGCCTTGATACCAAAATATGACAAGGATATTACAAAATGGAAACTTCTACTTCGATCTCTTATTGAACATAGATGAAATGCTATTTTACATAATATTAACAAGCAAAATTCAGAGATACACACACGTACACAAATGAATAACACACCACAACCACATTGGGTTTATTCTAGGGAATTCTGATTGGTTGTCATTAGGGAATTAATCGAGATAATTTTCCACATTAACAAAATAAAAGGAAAAAGTCATTAGATCCTATAAACACATAAATGAGGAACATAAATTAAGATATAACATCTATTCTTGACAGTGTCATCTAATCAAATAGTCCTACAATCTCTTTAGTGAATAATAGACATTTATTGAGTTACAAGGTCTATCTACTGAAACAAAATGTAAAAAATCTTCATATTTAAGGTGTTTATCAAGAAAAAAGAAACCCTGATGGCGAAGTGGTCAAAAGCTTGGCTACTAACCAAAAGTTCCACAGTAAGAATCCACCAGCCGCTCCTTGGAAACCCAATGGGGCAGTTCTACTCTGTCCTTTAGGGTCGTTATGAGTTGGAATCGACTCTAGGGCAATGGGTTTGGTTTTATCAAGAAAAATGCTCAGTATGCATGTATGATTATTTGCATGTGGTGTGTATGCAATTTTAGATTTAAAATTGTACTTTCTGTCCACCCCATCTATAATTTGTCCTAGCAACAGCAGCTATTTGGGATTCACATCTTCCCCATCTCTTTATCCCAATAGTGTGACGAATTTCAGAATCCAAACGTTCCGGTAAGCCCTTATTCTGTGGTTTTTAACAGAATTGTTTATTTCTAAGCCATGGGACATATTGCTTATTTTTGTGATTTAAATTAGACCTTATACCCACCTCCCTTCCCTACCACCTTCCCACACCAGAGAGCAATGCAGTGATTTTCAAGACTTGAGTGCATTGGGAGCAAAGCAATGACAGTATTTGGAGAGTGAATTATGGCTCTATTTAGGCATTTCTCCTCTCAGAGAGTTGATAATCTAGTTTCTGAATCACTTCATTTTAATTGTGGGCTACACCTTAGAGATTTTCTAGTGAAACCTTCTTATTTTACAGATGAGGAAATTAATGTTAGGTGATATTGTCAAGCCCCATGTTTAATTAAGACTGAGCCTGGGCATAGCCTGAGAATTGCCTTGGCCTCCTCTAGTAGTGTTTATCCTATGCAACACGATGGTCTCTATTTCTCACTACAAATTAGAGAAAGAGGTAATTATAAGATAAATCACACCTGTGAAACCTCATATGAACGAAGAGTAAATTGAAATACATGATAATATTCTAAAACTTCTCCTATTTGCTTAGTATTTAATAATTTTGTAATGAATGGTGTAAAAATAATTGCTTTGAGTTAAAAGCAGGAGGGATTAAGATGTGTGCAGAGGGAAAAAGCAACTCAAGTCAGAGATAGGCAATACAGAACGTATTCTTGTTGTGTGCAGTCGAGTTAATTCCAATTCATAGCGACCCTACAGGACAGAGAAGAACTGCCCCATAGGGTTTTCGATGCTCTCACCTTTATGGAAGCAGATCACTAGGTCTTTTCTCCCACGGAGTGGCTGGTGGGTTTGAACCACGGACTTTTCGATTAACAGCCAAGGGCTTAATTATTGCACCACCAGGGCTCCTTATATAGGGTGTATAGAATGCACATACTCTAAGAGGAAACATATTTTGGGGTGAAGAACGTATCTAGTCTTGATTCATTGAGATCATGTTTTGACATGATTCCCCACCCTAGAATTAAAATCAGAGTATTTCTGAACTTTTCATTTGCCCTCATTTCCGTATATATTTGCTTGTGCTCTTTCCTGGGCTTTTTCATAACCTGATGTCTCTATTTTCACTGGTACTCTCATTTTAATTCTAAGGTGGGTAAGAAAGACATCAGGTTTATGAAAAAGCAAAGAGCACACGCAAATACATATTCAAATGAGGGAGAATGAAAAGTTCAGAAAACTTCAAGATGGCTGGAATGTGGAAGCATTCTTTTTAATCTAGAGTGAAGGAAGGACGCTAGAGGTCCAGGTGGGCATCTTATGAAGGTTGATCTGGTAGTCATTAGACCACTCACTGACCAGCACTTTGCCTTTTCTTCTAGACACACAGTAGGATCACACTTCCTAGCTCTGTGGGACTAGTCTGGCTAATAATGGTGAACAGAAGTGACATTTGAGAATTCCTTCACAGACCTAGTGATTACACAAGGGTTCAATGAGATAAAAGAGTCAAGAGAACAAGGCTTGGGGATCCCACCATACCCATTGTCGTCTAGTCAATTCCAACTCATAATGATCCTGTAGGACAGAGTAGAACTGCCCCACAGGGTTTCCAAGGCTGAAATCTTGACGGAAGCCTACTGCCACATCTTTCTCCCACAGAGCGGCTGATGGGTTCGAACTGCTGACCTGCCAGTTAGCAGCCAAGCACTTTAACCACCGGGCCACCAGGGCTCCTTAGGGATATCACCCCACTTAAGCCAAAGTAAAGACACCTTTATCCATTTTATTACTGTGTCAGGAGATTTTGTTTGAAAAAGAGACACTGCTGCTACACACACATAAAAGTTTGAAAATCACTCCTCTCCTATGGCAGACAATATACCCTCCACTGAGCTTAGCAGAAACTTAAAAAATGAATTATCATTCTGAGTATTTCACACAAACACACCCGTGCCCTTTTACAGCTATTAGGATACTAAGAAATTCAGATTGTAAAATGACATTCCCTAACACCTTTCTTCTTCTCTTCTTTATATGTTATTGTACCTTGTGATCTCAGTAATTACAATGCGCATAATAATAAAAACATTACGCTAATGTTTGTGGGTATAAACGTGCTATGGGAAAACGGAAATCATACTGAAATTCAAAGGGTTTAAGACCATGAATATTGAGCTGGAACACAAAATAACTAAAATGATTTCAATTTTTTGAGGCATGTTTTAGGTCAAGGTTACAAAGATAATTATGTACGCAAAAGATGGGTAGAATGCCTTAACATCAATTATTTTATGAAGAATGGTAATTATAGCTTAAAATTATACTGTGTGACTTAAAATATCCCAAATTTTATTTTGTGTAAATTTGATTTCTGATTTATTAATATAAAATACTTTGGATATTTAATATTACATATTACTGAATATATATTTTTATGTATTGCTGGCTATTTTAATATCAAAGTCAAAAACCTCAAACAACTCAAAGACAGCAAAAAAAGAAGAAAAAATAAGAAAAACACAGCATAGAATGGTCAACTTCCTGATCAAACATGATGCTAAGCATATCTGAACAGCCTGATGCCCAGATGAACAGTTTCTATTTTCCTCACAAAATAGAAATAACAGTCAGTCTTGAGCGTGACAACTGAAGTACCAGGTAACTATATTCATGAGAAAGAAATGCTATTTTCAATATTTCAAAAATATCAAATCCTTTCTTATTTATAAAATTGGAAAGCTTCTTTTGAAAAAATACGGAATATTTTAAAAACAGATTGGTGTGCAGTCCGAAGAACTTCAGTTTCAGCCACATTTTAAACTGATTTCAGGGTTGTCAGTGAGGAGTAGGGGAGGAAGGGATAGAGAGGCTGAAGAAGGACTAGAGAGGACACCCAGACCCTCCAGTGTGTGGCCTTTGATCCATACTTTAGGTACAATTGCTGCCACTTGGTGCCCTTTTGTGCATTTCAATTAAGTCTGAAAGGCTGTGACTTTTTTGTTGTTGTTAATAAAGACATTAAAACAACCTTTGGAATAAAGAGAGAGACGTCATGCTTCTGAATCATAACTCCAAATTTTCAAGAAAGATCATCTTTCAGGTTCAACTTGAGAGGGGTCTACAACCTGATCTAGTTCTATGGCCAGCGAGAATATGTTACAAGCATAGCTAGTAGATACCCGATTATGTGCACAGTTTTGACAGCAGATTTTGAAGAAAAAGGGAGTGAGTAGAAAATAGTTCACAAGAGATGCCTCCTCAGGAAGAGAGAGCGAGCGAGAAAAGGAAGAGGAAGAGAGATAATTTCTTATTCAAGTCCAGAGAAATCCAGAATCTACATCCTTGTAATTATGACTATTACATTCTCTCCCTTAACTCTTTTCTTAACTACTGCAATATCTTCCTAACCTTGCCCCAGGATCCACTCTTATTCTCTCCGATCCCTTCTCAACAACGGAGGCAGAGAGATCCTTTAAAAATGAAAACATCATTGTAACTTTGGTCTCCTTCAACAATTTCGAGGACTTCAAGGACTCCTCACTGTTCTGTAAGACAATGACCACAGTCCTTAGTATGGCCTGTAGAGTCCTACGCATCTAACATTGTGGGGCCCCAGTCTCATCTGTTAATACATTCCTTCTTCCTCCCTATGTTCCACCAGACTGACTGTACTCAAGTCCTCCAAGCTGTGCTTGCAATTCCCTTAGTTTCTCTTTCTGAAATCATTAACTCCTATCCGTCTTCCATTCCTCAGCTCATCTCTTAAATTATCTTGGAGGCCTTCCATGACACCTGCAGTTGTTGTTGTTAGGTGCCATCGAGTCAGTTCTGACTCATAGTGGCCCTGTGCACAACAGAACGAAACACTGCCCTGCCCTGCACCATCCTCACCATCGTTGTTATACTTAAACCCATTGTTGCAGCCACTGTGTCAATCCATCTTATTGAGGTTCTTCTTCTTTTTTGCTGACCCTCTACTTTACCAAGCATGATGTCCTTCTCCAGGGACTGGTCCTTCCTGGTAACATGTCCAAAGCATGTGAGACAAAGTCTCGCCATCCTTGCTTTTTCCTAAAGAGCGTTCTGGCTGTACTGCTTCAAAGACAAATTTGTTCGTTCTTCTGGTAGTCCAGGTTATAGTCTGTTGTCTATGGATACCTACAGACCAGATCATATTTCTGATGTACACTGTCAACTCTCTATGTGTTTTCCTTTGTAATGTATATTTTATGATTACATTGTTTTATATACCTGATTAATATCAAACTCCAGCAATAAACTGTAGGCTCCATGAAGGCAGGTCGTGCCTGTTCTGTTCTCCTTTTGGTTTCTGAATCCAGCTCAGTAAATCTCAATACATGTCTGCATTGCTATATGAATGATTAGATAGATAAAGAGAAGTGATTCCTATTGGATTTCTATTGGCTCTAATCCAAGCCTGGTTCATAGGTGTTCCCAGTTTAATCTAATGATGAACTTATGAACTTTTTTGTCCCTGGGTAGTGAAGACAGGTAATGTGCTCAGCATGAACCAAAAGGTTGGCAGTTTGAATCTACCCAGAGGAGCCTTCTAAGAAAGTCCTGGCAATCTACTTCCAAAATATCAGCCATTGAAAACCGTACAGAGGACAGTTCTCCTCCGACACACATGGGGTCTCTGTGAGTCAGAGTTGACTCCATGGCAACTGGTTTTATTTTTAAAATTGGGTTTGTAGAAGGGAGGAGGTGGCATTAAAGCTTATTAGTATTTCGCCCACTCATATGGAGTGACGACCGTGTTCTCAAGGACCTTTGTGTACGGCTGCACGTGCTGAGCATGCGCCATTCTAGGGGACATCATTTACATAAACTATGTACGGTATCATGGAATCAGGCAAGGTCCAGGTGTTGGGCTGTTCACTGGGCCAAGGACCCTCCCCATTTAATTTTTTTAAGAGACCCTCTACTCTGAGTTCTACTTCTGAGAACAGGAAGTCCATAATTAAGCTAGGCAGGGGGTAGAGAGAGGAGGAGAATACCTAGCTAAAGGAGGAGGATTAAATTTTACAGCACATTGCAATCCAGATGTGTGCCATGCAGACTGATAGTAGAGAAGGGGTGGGACATTTTCTAAAAGTCAGCAGGTCCTTGAGAAAATTGAGTTCTGTCTTGTCTGTTCAGAGGGAGCTGACTTGCATCGGTGGGCCCAGCTGTTACAACAGAAGCACAAGGGCAGGTGTTTGTCCACTTGCTCGGACTGCCCTGAGAGTTGGTGGCTGCTAGACCCTCTGTATTCATGCAGCTAGGCTGGTATTTTTTTTTTTTTTATTTTATTTTTATTGTACTTCAGGTGAAGGTTTACAGAACAAAGAGTTTCTCATTAAACAGTCAGTACACATACTGTTTTATGACGTTGGTTAACAACCCTGCGGCATGTCAACACTCTCCCTCCACCTTGGAGGACCTTTTTTTTTTGGTGAAAAATATACGTAGCCAAAGATACACAATTTCAAAAATTTCTACATGTACAATTTAGTGACGTCAGTTATGTTCTTCCAGTTGTGCTGCTATTCTCACTTTAGATGAAGGTTTACAGAATAAAATAGTTTCTCATTAAACAGTTAGCACACATGTTGCTGAGAACCCAACAACATGTCAACACTGTCCCTACTCAACCGTGGGTTCCCTATCACCAGCTTTCCTGTCCCCTTCTGCCTTCTAGTCCTTGTCCCTGGACTGCTGTGCCTTATTAGTCCCATTTTGTTTTATGGGGCCGTCCATTCCCTGGCTGAACGGTGAACCTCAGGAGTGACTTCACCACTGAGCTAAAAGGGTGTCCGGGGGCCATACTCTTGGGGTTTCTCCAGTCTCTGTCAGGCCAGTAAATCTGGTCTTTTTTTGTGAGTTAGAATTTTGTTCTACATCCTTCTCCAGCTCTGTCCAGAACCCTCTGTTGTGATCCCGGTCAGAGCAGTCAGTGATGGCAGCCAGGCACCATCTAGCTGTACTGGACTCAGTCTGGTGGAGCCTTGGTAGCTGTGGTCCATTAGTCCTTTGGACTAATCTTTTCCTTGTATCCTGTTCTTTTCATTCGCCCTTGCTCCCGAAAGGGGGAGACCAGTGGAGTATCCTAGATGGCTGCTCACAGGCTTTTAAGACCCCAGACGCTACTCACCAAGGTAGAATGTAGAACATTGTCTTTATAAACTTTGTTATGTCAATTGAGCTAGATGTCCCCCCTGAGACCATGGTCCCCACAGCCCTCCGCCCACAGGCTGGTATATTTTTGGCTCTCAATAAGAGTACCTGGATACTCAGGATTAGGAAAACCAGGACACAAGTAATAACCTATCAATCCTATTAAAATGCATCCCTATAAGCTAATCACATGCTTACATTTCAAATGTAAATTCCAGCTGTGTGGTTATAATCACATTGTATCAGCTGGATTTATAGTCAAGGTACTCAGGTTGCAACTAAATTAGAAGATTCTCTAGCGATCAAAGCAGAAGGATTTTTTTATAAACTGGTATTTTCTTTGGAAGCTGCAACCCACAAATGGAGCCTCTGACAGGGTACCTGTGATACACGTTGCTGAACCAATAGGAAAGGGATAGCCCTAGGTACAGAAAGGTTGCATTGGGATTAATATATGTATTTATGTTATACACATGTCACAGTATTTATTGCCTTAAGACGTTAGATGGACAAGAATCTAGTAGTTGAAAATGAAAAATTATATACAAATCTGATTTATCATTATCATCCTTATCATCATAGTCATCATTATCATTTTACCTAAAACACATTCCTGGTGCCGGGACAAAATGTACTTCCTTTTAGTAGTTGCTGACTTTTTAGGGGTTGCTTTGATAAAAGAATGAAAGCAAGCAAAGTTGCTTTATACTGTTGAGAGAACATTCGTGTTCCCCTAGTCCCTGTCAGAATCACAGGTTTGGGCAATTCAACATATCAAACCACATTCCCAATACAAAACTTCCCAAATCAGTGTAGTGTTTGAGCTGTTGCCATTTTAAATATCTCCTTCCTACCTCTTCCACCCACAGTTGTGGTGGGGGGAAGCTCATTCCAAAACAACTGTCAGGACTATTCGTTACAATTTGTGAAAAGGTATCTTTTTGAGAAAGGAATGCAAAGGTCTTGCTATGATTTAAGAACAACTGTTAAAAAGTCACAAATGGTTATATTCTTCTTTAGTTTTCCCCCAAGGGAAGGAAGAAAATCATTAATGTACGCTAGGAATTAGGGAGGCTTCAGGGTGATAATGAGGCATTTGAACAAGGTCTCCTGGAATAGATTTACATATAATATTGCATTTAATCTTCCTGTGAGTTGAAACCAGCTCCACCACATGGTTGATTTTTTTTTTTTCTTAAGTACCAAATAAAATACATTCTAGTCTGTCTCCTGGTGGCATAGTGGTTAAGAGCTATGGCTGCTAACTGAAAGGTCAAATCCACCAGGCGCTCCTTAGAAACTCTAGGGGGGCAGTTCTGCTCTGCTCTACAGGGTCGCTGAGTTGGAATCAACTCAACAATGGGTTTGGTTTGGTTTTTTAATTCTGTTTCCAGAAGAAGCCCTAAGGTGCTCTCAGCTGCTAACGGAAAGGTCGCCAGTTGGAGCCCACCAGCCAGTCTGTGGGAGAAAAGACCTGGTGATCTTCTTCCATAAATATTACAGCCTTGGAAACCCTATGGTGCAGTTCTTCTCTGTCCCATAGGGCCACAATGAATCAGAATCAACTCGACGGCTCACAACAGCAACAGCATTCTGTCTCCATTTTATAGATAAGATAACTTACCTGTGGTCAGCCAGTAAGTAAGTGGAGGAACCAGGATTCAAAGACAAGAGCTCATGCTCTTAGCCACTGTTCCAGCAATAATAATCCCTCCTATTATCAGGATACTAGTTAGTATAAATCAAGTGTGTTAGGCCAGTAAATGCGATGGGAGAGCTTTAAAACCCAGACCCAAACCTGTTGCCTTTGAGTCACTTCTGTCTCACAGCAACCTTATAGGACAGAGTAGAACTGCCCTACAGGGCTTCCAAGCTGTAATCTTTAGGGAAGCAGACTGCCCCATCTTTCTGCTGCAGAGTGGCTTGTGGGATGGAATTGCCAACCAAAGGGCTTAACCACTGCACCACCAGGGCTCCTTGGGAGAGCATTAGAACAAACAAAAGAATAAAGAGAAAGTGATTGCAACCATAAGAATGAGGTGAGGCCTTCACCTGAAGTACGATAAAATATAAAAAAATAAAAAAATAAAAAAAAGTTCAGAAAAGAGTAAAAAAAAAAAGAATGAGGTGAGGGCCTAGTGCATTTGGACCACACTGGGGCTCCACTCCTGGGGTCCCAGAGAATATGCGCCCCGTTTTAGCTTAGTTGCATTATAGTGAGAAAATCCACATGCAAATTTGAAAATAATTAATATGGAGCAAAAAGCGGAAGCAGAAGAACATAGGGGAAGTTTGGGAGAGCTTATGTTTGGGAGGTGGAAAAGGATGAGATCCCAAGACATCAACTTGAGCAATGAAAGACAAAACATAGACTTGAGGAAAAATAGGAGGTAGTCTATGGAGGTTGATTGCTGACAGTTTTGGGGGGACCATAGAATTTTCAATTTGCCTATTCTTACATTAGCATCTCCACCTCTTCTTTTAACTTATCGGATGGAAACGCCATTGTTGGGATTGTTGTTGGGTGCTATTGAGTCTATTCTGACTCATAGCAACCCTATGTGACAGAGTAGAACTGCCCCATAGGTTTTCCTGGTGTAATCTTTACGGAAGCAGATCACCAGGTCTTTCTCCCACAGAGCCACTGGTGGGTTCCAAGTGCCAACCTTTCTGTTAGCATCTGAGTGCTTAACCGTTGTGCCACCAGGAAACTCCACTACAGACACACGTTAGGGCAAAAAGAGTTTATGTCCATCCAAGACACTGGAGTGAATGAAAAGCACATATAGCAACCATTGCAGTAGTGTCTAGGATCAACTCTAAACTCACCAGCAGGTATTTTTAATACAACAATTAAAACTTCTCATGTCGCTTGACTATAATTTCAGTTCTAATTAGTACATGGATTTCATTTAGTGTATTGATATCTTACCAAAACTCTTGGTACTCTGATACGTGTTTTTATGAGAACCATTCTAGCCTTCATCCATTTCTTGAGGAGTTGATCACTTTCAATTTTCAGGCATTGTGCATGAAACTGGGGACCCAAAAAAGAGTGGCCAGATGTTTGACCCTGTGATGTTTTTGTTCCTATTGCTCTTTCCGTGGAGTCCCCAGGTGGTACAAATTGTTAACATGCTAGGCTGATAATCAAAGGTTGGCAGTTCAAGTCTACCCAGAGGTGCCTTGGAAGAACTTGTGATCTGCTTCTGAAAAATCAGCCATGGAAAATCCTTGTTGTTGCTGTGTGTTGTTGAGTCAATTACAACTCATGGAAAACCCTATGGAGGCCAATTCTTCTCCAATACAATGGGGTTGCCATGAAACAGAGTCAATTCGGTGGTAACTCGTTTTTGGTTCTTGCTATGGGGAGTATTCCTTCTTTCTCTTAGATATAAGCACATACCTACTTATTTTTCAAGACTCAGCTCAAACATTACTAGTTATCATGTGACTGGATTTGTCTAATGTACTACAGGCTCATGAAGACAGTATCCTTGTCTGATTCATTCTCCAGGTTCAACACTAAGCAAACTATATGGAACGAAGTAGTTGTAAATATATATCAATTGAGTAAAGTATGAAAACATTAATTAATGGATAATGGGAGGTACCTGCTTTTTTCAGTGGCTAATTGTCTAGTGATTAAGAGCTTGTCTGCTAACCAAAAGGTCAACAGTTCAAATCCCCCAGCCACTCCTTGGAAACCCTACGGGACAGCTCTGCTCTGCCTTATAGGGTCACTATGAGTCAGAATCTACTTGACAGCAATGTTTTTTTTAAACTTCCTAGTAAGGAGCCCTGGTGGCACAGTGGTTAAAAGCCCTCAGCTGCTAACCAAAAGGTCAGCGGTTCAAATCCACCAGCCACTCTGCAGAAGAAAGATGTGGTCTGTTGCTGTAAAGATTACAGCCTTGGAAACCTTATGAGGCAGTTCTGTTCTGTCCTATAGGGTCAGAATCGCTGTGAGTCAGAATTGATTTGACAGCAGTGGGTTTGGCTTTTTGGGTTTTTAATTGCCTAGTAGCCTAATAGCTAAGCACTGGGCTGCGAACTAAAAGATTGCCGGTTCGAACCCAACCAGAGGCTCCACAAGAGGAGGAACTGGTGATCTACTCCCATAAAGCATTACAGAAAAACAAAAACCATTGCCATCGAGCAGAAAACCCTATGGGCAGTTCTATTGTATCACATGAAGTTGCTATGAGCTGAAGATCAACTCCACGGCACCCAACAATAGCAACAACTGCCTAGTGTGTGCTATGTGCGCAAATTGCTAGGAGACTATAAAGGAAGGCTCAACTGCCTCAAAATGGAGTGGTTAGAAAAAGGTGTCACGAGAAGTGATGGAAAATTAGGATTTAACTAGCGAAAAAAAGGCTAAGGGAAGACATGCACAGAAAAACAGCGTTTAAAGGGTTTCCTTGCTAACAACCTATTTGGTACCCCAGTACTTCTATGACTGCCAGTCTGTCTTTCAATGCAATACCTCTGCCCCACTGCCAGATCAACCACCCTTGGGTTAGGTGAAGAGTAACTGGCATTTATTTATTCCCTCCACTATAGTCCAGTAGTCCACACGCTATACCAATAGGTAGGTGGAAATTGGTAGATACATAGATAGATTTATGGATAATTAATTTCTTTTAAAACGTATGCCAGTTTTACATTTAAGAATCAGAGGCTCAGAAAGGATAAGGGAATTGATCAGGCTGCCACAACGGGTACACATCTCTGTGAAAATTTGTTTCTGTGTTATTACATCAAATCCTTATAGAAATAGATAAGGTTATATGTTGAAAACACATTATAAAATCAA
Organism: Trichechus manatus latirostris; assembly: GCF_000243295.1. Classification (NCBI taxonomy): domain Eukaryota; kingdom Metazoa; phylum Chordata; class Mammalia; order Sirenia; family Trichechidae; genus Trichechus; species Trichechus manatus. The sequence goes on along the minus strand of NW_004443958.1, from coordinate 22,750,807 downwards.
ATTGACTTCAAAACTCTGAAAAATGTTTTCTATGAATTGCCAAACCAGGCAGCTTATAAACATGAATATATGTTTATTTCAGCCCACCCGATCCTTTATCTGCATCATTAAAACACATAAGACATTCTTAGAATATTTCTTTGATATTCCAATAAACCCTCAACTTTCTTGGTATTGAGGTTCAAAGAGTAAATTTTCCCCCCTAACTTCCACTGGGTACAGTTATCTGAGCTAACTACCAAAGTTCTGTAAATGTTATATAATTTCTTTAACCTACCACATGTTGTGGACTCAAATCAAAACAAGAAGACATTGGGGAGGGTATTCTCATTGGCCTATATCACGACGTTCTGCAGTAAAGAATAAACCTAATTTATCCATGCAAATGACCTAAACCCACAGACTTTTATGCATCTCTCTAGTGCTTTGAAATCTGAGAATACATTAACACTCAATAAGACGTGTATTAATGATGAGAAACCAATAAAGGCTGTTACTTAACAAAAACACTGTGTCCCTACAATGAAAAGCAATTTCAAAACACCAAGTCCAATTTTGATTGGAATGCATTTTCTGGTTTTGAGATTAATAGTTTGAATAAAATGATCTATAATGAGAGTTTTCAGAAATCTGCAAAGAAAACAACGGCACTCAGGAAAAAAAGACAAAGTAGCATAATAGAAAAGATTCAAGTATGTATTTAGGAAGGATAATTCTAGAAGGTGGGCCAAAGTTCACAAAAAAATGTTTCCGGAAACATACTATACTGGAACCAACTGATTGTCTATTGATCTTGTCAGACCGTACTGATCCTCACGAATAGTATCCATGTGGAATTAAGGAATGAGGCCTACTCTGTGGCCAAAGTAAAGTACTTTATCAGCAAATAGTTTCCTTATTTTCAGATACATTCTCATGTGGGAATTTGATTTCTCTTGGGAAAAGAAGATGAAAAGTGAAAAGAAGAAATTTTGCATTTTATTTAGTGAATAATTCAGTTGAAAATGATCAAGTTTCCAAGTTATAATGAGACCCTGCCTCGATTCTGAATCCCTATTACATATAATGCTATCGCTGGAAGTTAAGCCCATTTGTAGAAGTTAGAGAAGAACCGTAATCCTTACTCTATTCTGTGATGTGTTGAATTCATTTTATGTTTAGCAGTTTTATTCATAATAGTCCCAAACTGGAAATAGCCCAGATGTCTACCAACAGGAGAATGGCTAGATCAACTGTGATATATGAATACAGTGGAATATTATTAAAGTCACTCAGCCTCTTGTTAGCTAAACAGAGATATGAACGTGAGTTGATTTACTCCAGTTCTTTCCTCAGCCCACAAGGTGGGCTTTCCAAATCACATGCAGAACTCTATACACTTTGACCTAAAGGCAGCCCTGGTGTGACTGAGACCCTGGAGCTTCAAGGCATCTTCTCTTAAGACTCTCCCTCTTCTCAAAGGGAAGTCCCCATCATTGTCCCTATAGTTGAGCCGTGAGGTCTCATGGCATGTCTGAGTCCTAGTTTTGCATAAGTATTTCATTTTTCTTCTCCTTTGGGGGATATTGGTTTTTAGTTGTTTATTCATTTTAATTCCATATTCCAATTATCCATTGCTGGTATATAGGGATGCAATCTATTTTTGTATATTAACCTTGAATCCTGTGGCCTTGCTATATTTGTTTATTAGTTCCAGGATTTGTTGTTGTTGTTGATGATGATTCTTTGAGATTTTCTACACAGACAATAATACCATCTGTCAACAAAGTCGGTTTATTTCCTCCTTCCTAATCTGTATATCTTATATTTCCTTTTCTTGAGGTATGGTACTAGCGGACTTCCAGCATGATGTTAAAAGAATGGTAGGAGGGGGCATCCTTGCCTTGTTCCTGATCTTAGGGGAAGTATCCAGTTTCTCACCATTAAGCAGGATGTTAGCTGACTTTTTTTTTGGTGGTGTTGTTGATGTCTTTTATCAAGCTGAGGAAGTTCCTCTATATTCCTATGTTCCAGTTTACTAAGAGTTTTTATCATGAATGGTTGTTGGATTTTGTCAAATGCTTTTTCTGCAGCCATTAATATTATTATATGAGTTTTCTTTTTTAGATTATTGAAAGTGGTGGATGACATTGATTGACTTTAAAAGTGAGCTAATTTCTCACATTTCTCTCACTCTACCCTGAACATTAAGATTTTCCCTCTAACTAGAGTTTATGCTAATGCCATCCACTCACCCCAGAGAAGGCAAAGAAGGACTCACGAGTCAAGGCCAAGGACAATATTGGGTAAAGCATTAGCGAGTATAATTGGCAATATGTCTTTCACTTTACGGTGGATATTCTATGTGATTTTTCTCTCTTGTATCAGTTAGCCATATATGTTTCTACTTAATATTCATGTATCTGGTGTCATGAAACGGACCTGTGGGGATGGGGGAGAGAAGATAGTGGAAAGAGAAAATCTTCCTATAGAACACTCAGTTATATCAGGTGTACACCTTAAAACCTCTATCCCTCTAAGATTTAGAGGAAAATAAATGTCTATACTTTGGTGCAATAATTAGATTTTATCCGTGTTTGTGTGCGTTTAACCATATGAATGACAAGAAATATAGGACCAAGATTAGGGTATGAAGTTGGAAGAATTCCACGTTTTCTACTAATTCATTTCAATCTAGTTTCCTTACGGCTGTTGGCCACTTGGCAGAGGAAAGAGAGTGGGTGAGCAGGGTATGGATCTCCTTTTTATTTCTTCTTTAATGTTCTGCAAGAGGGTGGCCAAAAAACATGAAACCTCTACCTTCAAGTTCAAAAACACCTGTTGGGCCACTTTTTGTAGGAATGGAATGTTTAGAGGGAATACATGTGATAGCACATAATGGGAGAGGCCCCTTCTCTCTTCTTTGTAGGGTCAGAGTGATAAGGAACAAGGAGTGAGTCCGCGCTTCTCTCTTTGAATCTCTCTCATACAGCCCCCTAGGCCACTAGGCAGCTACCTTGGCCTGAGAAGATCTCAGGAGGCCAGAGTAAGTTTCGGGCTGCCCTGTACTCCTTCTGTTCCCTGATGTGTGCGTGTGTGCGTGTGCGTGTGTGTGTGTGTGTGTGTGAGTGTTTGCATTGGAATGAGAAGTTCACAAAGTCTGCTTTGGGTTGTGATAAACCTGAAGAGCAAGTCTTCCAAATGCTTTCATTGCAGGCCATTCACACTCATCTAGCTCAGGATGAAAGAGTGAGCTTCAATTGCCAGAGCTCTCAAGGAGTAGTGAACAGTATAATTATTCCAAGATTTTTTGTTTTCTTTACATAAACTTTCCAGAGAACATCCAGAAGTAGTACCCTGGGGCCAGAAATTGGCCATCTCCTCACAGCTATTAGTGGATATCTTCCCCGTTGTAGAAATGATAAACCTAGTCTAAGAGCAACAATAAATTCCTTGTTTTCTCACAGCCATGAGGTGTTCAATCGCAGTTCTTCTTGCCTATAACAACTGTGAAATTTCCAATCTTTAATATTGCCCCCTACCATCTCATGGATGCTCATAAACCTTTACCTCATCTCCACTTCCAGAATGAAGTTCCATTAGTGTATTCTTATGCACGAAATTGAGGCTTTAATATCATTATGCATTTTAAGCTAGTCATAGTTATTACAGCTTATTTTTGGATACAGATGTACAGTTTAAACAAATCTGCAGTCTCCACTGAGATACGGTAGAAGAAGCAGGTGTTTCTATCGCCATGTTCTTCTTCTGTTAGGAAACTAAAGATCTAAGAGTTGACTACATGGAGATTTTAGGAAATGCTGTCATTTCTAGCCTTGTTTTGAAAGCAAGGATGAAAATCCCTTCCCCATGTTTTGCTCTTAAAAAAAGTTTTTGACATTTTAGAGGCATTTTCTTACCTTATTTGGAATCCACACAAGGGCTCTAAACCTCAAAGGCATGCGAGGATGAAAGGTTGAGGGCTTTGATGATCATTTTCCGTGACACAGCACCTTTCATCTGAGAATTCAAAGCAATCCTCGAGAAAATGCATTCATTATTCCAACACTCCTGTAAGGCAGCTAAGACCTACTTATAGCTGAAGAAACAGAGACACAAACAAGGACAGTGTGAAAGACAGAAAGATTTTCTTAAACAGGGGAGACACAAGACCATTGGCTATCTCTGCTGTCCATTCTGCTCTTCCCGTGAAATTGGAATTGCTCTGCCTACAATGAAAATGAAATGAATGAAGGTGTAATTTCTCCAGGAGCTTCACACCTAAAGGCTCAGTCTGTGTGCATGCCAAACCCTGCTGCAGAATGCTGCTAGAAGAGATATGAGGAGGAAGGAAGGGAAGAAGCGATCCATGCTTTGCAGACAGACAGCAATATGGTTTATCAGAAGACAGTAAGCAGATTTGTTGTTGTCAGCTGTCATCAAGTCAGCTCTGACCCATGGTGATAACATATGCATGGGAATGAAACGTCACCCAGTTCTACACCATCTACACAATTACTGGTATGCTCAAGTCCATTGTTATGGCCACTGTGTATACTGACTACCTTCCAAACTACGAGGTTCATCTTTCATTACTATACCAGACAATATTCTGTCATGGTCTACAGGGTTTTCACTGGTTGATTTTTGGAAGTGGATCACCACGCCCTTCTTCCTAGTCTGTCTTAGGCTGGAAGCTAAAACCTGTCCACCACAGGTGACCATGCTATTATTTGAAATACCAGTGGCATAGCTTCCAGCATCACAGCAACATCCAAGCCACCACAGTACGACAAACTGGCAGATGGTGGTGGGTAAATCAATTAGAAATAAGGAAATTTCATCTTTTCAGCATCCTTTCAGTGAACCCAACCTTCCATACCCCAAATTCAAGAGAAGGCTTTGATTCTACTTAAGCTATGTCTTAGGAACCTTTCCTTTTCTCTCTATCACCAATGAGCTTATTACTGCCTTTCCCCCAGAATATTGCAGCAGCTTTCTAACGGGTCTCCCTGTCCTAGTCTCTCTCCTCTTTGATTCAGTCTTCACCTATAGCCAGAGAAATTTTAACAACATGCCTCTTCTCTACTCAAAATCATTTCTTGGTCTCTTTATAGAGCCAGTGGTTGGAACACACTTTTGCTTGGGACAGAACCCTACCAAAGTGGCCTCAACTTAAATCTCTGTCCACGTCTGCTGGCATTTCTTCTACCCATGGTCTACACCCGTACTTCAACCCCTGCGTAATAGATCAAGCTGAACTTTCTCTTCTCTAGACACACAGTGGAACCCCTCTGTGGTTTTGTGACCATCATTTCCTCAGTGTGATATGTCCTTCTCAACCCTTCTTCTTCTTGGTCTGGCAAACCGCTGTTCAGATTGAATGGCCCCTAATCTTGTGTCATCTCATTACTGCAGAAAACTTGGTTGATAGTGTGTAGGTTTTCCCAAGCATTAAATTCCACTGTCATTTATAGTTTTGCATGATTGTCTTCCCTGTTAAACACTGATGTCCTTTATGGCAACATCACATCTTCCTCACCTTTGTATCCACTGTATGGATCGCAGTGCCTGACACAGAGGGATTTGTATATAAATAAATGCATGAATTTATGAATGTGGTTTCTCAATACATTTTGGTAAATAACTCATTGTCTTCTGAAACACCCAACATGATCCTATGTGCTTTTTGTAATGGACACTGCTTTGCCCTGTTCATATCTGCTCAAAATTCAATGTTCCCATGCACGTGATAGTGCTTCCTACCGAAGGTGCCTACAATTCTCTGCCAGAGGGCTTCTTGGGCTGCATCTACATGTTTATTAGTGTTTCAAGTAGCCCATGCCACAGAGATAATCCCTATAGGAGTAGCTCTAAGCCATCCCTATAGGACTAGGGATAAGCCACCATGGATGGGGACTTGAGGAACAAATACTCCAGCCTCCTCCCTCTTCATTAGAGAATCACCAAGGCATGTTTCATGCTGTCTCCCAAAGGTCTCTAGAGGGTTTGAGTCTCTGTTTTCCAAAGCATCTACTTGGTCAATAATGCACCCTGTTTTGGCTTCCATCTCTTCTCTGTTTCACTTCTTGACTCTCTTACAAGAAACTCCTGAGGTCATTTCTCTAATAACTACTTCCACACAAATCTTTGACTTAGAGTTTGCTTCTGGTGGAAGCTACCCTAACACAACTCACTATTCTGAGACCACATGACCCTCATCACGGACTGATCAAGATGAATTACACTGAACTGGTGTTCCAGGGTATTTCTGTGTGTTCAGTAGAAAGGTGTCATGGCATCATACTAAGGGGGAATCTGTTTTTTGTTTTTTTTTTTTATTTAATTGTGCTTTAGGTGAAAGTTTACAGCTCAAGTTAGTTTCTCATACAAAAATTTATATACACATTGTTATGTGACCCTAGTTGCTATCCCTATAATGTGACAGCACACTCCTCCTTGCCACCCCGGATTTCCAGTGTCCATTCAACCAGCTCCTATCTCTTTCTGCCTTCTCATCTCACCTCTGGACAGGAGCTTCCAATTTAGTCTCATGTATCTACTTGAACTAAGAAGTAGTTTTCATGGGTATCATTTTATGTCTTATAGTCCAGTCTAATCTTTATCTGAAGAATGGGCTTCTGGAATGGTTTTAGCTCTGGGTTAACAGAGAATCTGGGGGCCATGTCTTCTGGGGTTCCTCTAGTCTCAGTCAGACTACTAAATCTGGTCTTTTTGCTAGAATTTGAGTTCTGCACCCCACTTTTCTCCTGCTCCATCAGGGATTCTCTGTTGTGTTCCTTGTCAGGGTGGTCATTGGTAGTAGCTGGGCACCATCTAGTTCTTCTGGTCTCTGGCTGATGGAGTCTCTAGTTTATGTGGCCTCTTTCATCTTTTGGGCTAATATTTTCCTTGTGTCTTTTGTGTTCTTCATTCTCCTTTGCTCCAGGTGGGTTGGGACCAATTGATGCATCTTAGATGACCGCTCACTAGCTTTCAAGACCCCAGACACCACTCACCAAAGTGGGATGCAGAACATTTTTTTAATAAACTTTGTTATGCCAGTTGACCTAGATCTTCTCTGAAAGCATGGTCCCAGACCCTTGCCCCTGCTATACTGTCCTCCAAAGTGTTTGGTTGTGTTCAGTAAAATTATTAGTTTTTAGTTTAGTCCAGTTGTGCTGACTTTGGGGAATCTGTTTTGAATTCAAAGTCCAAGCAGGAAATGACTCCTCTGATCAAGAGGGTGGTAAAGACCCTTTCTTATTGCCATGCTGTGCAGAATGCCATCCAGGAAAGGAATCAGTCAACAAAGAGTATACAGATGGGAGAAGAGGGCATGCTCAGATTAAAGAGAAACTCACACAGTCAAGCAAAAGGCATTTCTGGCCATAATAAGGAAAGTAGGCAGCTACCAGTTTGTAGAGCAAACTGTAATAAAACAAAACATCAACAGAACTCAATTGATTAAAGTTTATTCTTTCTACAGGTTCACCAGCTAACATTGAGTGTAGGGACTCTGAGGCAAGGAAGTGCTAACCAGCCAGGAAGGCTCAGGAAAAGCACCAAGTTGCATCTGGGAGGAAGCACACAGGCACACAAAGACAAATGCAAGAACAGATATATGCCAGAGCCTGACATGGTACCTGGTATATAATAGTTGTCTTACAATAAATACAAGAAGTGAATGAAGTGCATGTTGAATCAGGAAAGAGACTGTTAGGTTATAGTAAGTAATGCCTATTTCTCAAGATGCAAGCTCTGTGACATCTACACCAGAATCACCCAGACACTTGTTTTTACTGTAGAATATTGAACCTCCCATGCCAACTGAATCTGAATTTCTCAGCTGTAGCTCTGACAAAATAATGACCTGTCACAAAACATTAGCTGCTAACATTTTCTGAGTGTTTATTATTTGGTAGACATTGTTCTGGTGACACAGTGGTTAAGAGCTTGGCTGCTAACCAAAAGGTAGGCAGTTCAAATCCACCAGATGCTCCTTGGGAGCCCTATGGGGCAGTTCTACTCTGTCCTATAGGGTCGCTATGTTTCAGAATTGATGCAATGGCAGTGGGTTTTAGACACTAAGTATTTTATATGTATTAATTATTTTTTAATTTAATTTTTTGTGAAAATATACACAGGATATGATACACAATTTCAACAAATTTTACATGTACAATTCAATGACATTGTTGACATTCTTCAAGTTGTGCAATAGTTCTCACTATCCTTTTCCAAATTATTCCACCACCATTAACATAAGGTCACAGCCTGTCTTAGTCATCTAGTGCTGCTGTAACAGAAATACCACAAGTGGTTGACTTTAACAAAAAGAAATTTATTTCCTCACAGTAAGGTAAGTAAAAGCCCAAATTCAAGATGTCAGCTCCAGGGGAAGGCTTTCTCTTTCTGTTGGCCTTCTCATCAGTCTTCCCCCAAATTAGGAGCTTCTCTGTGCAGGGACCCTGGGTCCAAAGGATATGCTTTGCTCCTCGCACTGCCTTCTCGGTGGTATGAGGTCCCCAATTCTCTGCTTGCTTGCCTTTCCTTTTATCTCTTGTAAGGTAAAAGGCGGTACAGGCCACACCCTAGAGAAACTCCCTTTACATTGGATCAGGGATGTGACCTTAGTAAGGGTGTTACAATCCCACCCTAATCCTCTTAACATAAAATTACAATCCCAAAATGGAGGACATCCACACAATACTGGGAATTATGGCCCAGACAAATTGATGCACACATTTTTTGGAGGACATAATTCAATCCCTGGCACCACCCTCTAAGTTTCTCATCAAACCTCTTGAGATAAAATCTCCAGAAAGTAAGTAACAGTATTAACCTCATTTTACCAGTTAGGTACCTGATGCAATGAGAAGTTAAAGAATGTTTCCAAGGTGATATACAGTTAGTAGTGGAAGAGATGGCATTTGAACCCAGGAGGTAAGGTTCCATAATACACGCTCCGAAGCAAAATATCATACCTCTACCTTAAAATTATTCATTACAATGCCTGTTCTGTTTGAGTCTTAGGGTGGTTGTGAGAAAGACTAATTTGTCAAGACAAACCTGTCTAAATGCAAAGAGTTTATAAGGAAAAAGTACTCCATTAGGCATAAATGGTTATTAACTCTACTGTGAGATTTGTTTATCAGGCCATCAGAAAAAAAAGTAAAGGGGGAAAGGGTCAGAGTATGATCATTATAATGATCACAATAACTATAACCAACCCTGATATTTATCCTTATGGCCACATACAACACTCTCCCCTAACACTGATCACATCTTGATTGTTCTACAGTCTTAAAAAGGAGACTGGAGAAACCCCGAGAGCATGGCCCCCAGACACCCTTTTAGCTCAGTGGTGAAGTT
>NW_004443958.1:22715267-22741331 GCF_000243295.1 Trichechus manatus latirostris | reverse complement strand
GCATGTAGAAATTTTTGAAATGGTGTATCTTGGGCTATGTGTATTTTCACCACAAAAAAAAAAGAGGTTGAGAAGTTAGAGGGTTGATACGTTGTGGGGTTGTTAACCAATGTTATAAAACAACATGTGTACTTCTGTTTCATGAGAAACTATTTATTCTGTAAGCCTTCACCTGAAGTACAATTAAAAACAAAAAATATGTAGGCCAAGTACTGTTATCACTCCTACGTTGCAGATGTGGAAACTGAGTCTACGTGTAATCAAGTGACCATTTTTGGCTACACAGCTACTATGGAGTGGATCCAGAATTTAAATTTAGCCATGTCTTCTAGTTATCTGCCCATTCTAGGACAAACGGGGGAAATGAATGAGGCAGGGAATGAGAAAGAATGGGAATATTGAAATCTCCTTTGTAGTTTGAGCTCATTGCCTCATATCTCTCAACTCCAGTAGGGAAAAAAAAAAAAAAAAACCTTGATGGGCTCTTAGGATGGTTTGCAAAGTGCCAGATGGATAAATAACTGAGGCTTTCAGCTGTCTCCCTGGTCCTTTATTCAACTATCCTGTCTATCTCTGTAGTTCATTTGTTCTACCTACAGTTGCTACAGTCTTTTCATTAAGATCTGATCAAAATGTTTCCATAGTTGAAATATTTTAAACTTTAGGCGTTGTACTTTGGCATACTCAAAACATTTCTTTTAAAATTAAAACTAAGAAAAGGCTAAGTTTGTTGTTGTCGTCGATTCCTAGAGACCCCGTGTGACAGAGTAGAACTGCCCCCATAGGATTTTGTAGGCTGTAGTGTTTACAGAAGCAGATTGCCAGGTCTTTCTCCCGAGGAGCCACTGGGTGGGTTCGAATGTCCACCCTTTCGGTTAGCAGCCAAGCACTTAAACATTGCACCACTAGGGCTCCTCAGCTAAGTTTAAAACAAACAAACAAACAACACCAACAACCAAAAAAAAAAAACAAATCCGTTGCTATTGACTGGATTCTGAGTCCTAGCGATGGTACAGGACAGAAGAGAACTACCCCGTAGGGTTTCCAAGGCTGCAAATCTTTACAGAAGCAGACTGCCACATCTTTCTCCTGCAGAATGGCTGGTGGGTTCGAACTGCCCACCTTTCAGTTAGCAGTTGAGCACTTAACTACTGTACCACCAGGACTCCTTCAGCAAAATTTAGTGCGAATGAATACAATATTTAAAGGAGGTAAACAGATGTTAAACTTTCACAAAGATGTAGGAAAATCCCACATATATCACATTAAATTATGTTCCAGTGTGTTCTCCATGGAAACCCTGGTGGCGTAGTGGTTAAGTGCTAGGCTGCAGATCCAAAGATTAGCAGTTCAAATCCACTAGCTGCTCCTTGGAAACTCTTTATGGGGCCCTTTTGCTCTGTCCTACATGGTCGCTAGGAGTCGGAATTGACTTAATGTCAACAGGTTTTTTTTTTGTTTTTGTTTTTGGTGTTCTTTATACGTTTTAAAAAATATGATATCCTCCTTCTTCCCCTCTCTTTACTCCACCACACATTCAACTCTTTAAAAGCCTTGTCATTTCTCAGCATCTACATTCGTGTGTTCATGAGTAAGCATTTACCTTTCTCATTGCATCCCGTGCTCTCTGAGGGCAGGGGCTGAATCTTCTTCATTCCTAAAACATCCCTAGTGCAAGCTGAGAGGTGGTAGGCCCCCAGGTTGTGACTATTTACCATGAACTGAATATTGATGCTGCCTCATTCCCCGGCCTCTGTGAGGAACCATCTGAGGCAGAGAACGCAGAGTCAGAAGCAGCTGTCGGTTCCCCTCTCCACTGACATGAATCGAGCGGATGTGTGATTTCCTCAGAGGATGATGCCCAGATGTGACTAATGCGCAACAAATTGCTCACAAGCAAATCTTGCCCTGGTTTCCATTAGGAATTCAACAAGGCGCTTGAGGGTGGCTCTGCCAACCCTGAATGATGTGGGCACATAAACCCAACACCCGTGCCTCATTGCGGATTCCAGAGAGGCAGCCCACAGCGTTGTGCACAGTCTCTCCAGCTTTCACCTCTGCTCCCCGTCCTGCCGCCCCTGCTTGCTTGCTATACCCCTTCCCTTCGAACTCCCATGCAAGATGCCTCTGGCCTCAGGAGAAAGGACAAAGCACACACAAGTCGTACAATCATGAAGTCAGCAGGTGTAGGTGAAAGGCAACAAATAGTTGCCATCAAGTCAACCCCAACTCATGGTGACCTCATGTGTGTCAGAGTAGAAAGAACTGTGCTCCACAGGGTTTTCAATGGCTGACTTTCTTCTGAGGCAAGTCTGGGTAGATTGGAACCACCAACCTTTTGGTTAGTAGCCGAGTGTGTTGACCATTTGTACCATCCAGGGACTCCAGGTGAAAGGTAAGGGTTATTAAAGACTAGGCACAGAGTCACACAGGATGAGATGCTCTCTATGAAAGCCTCTCATTTTATTTTGAGGCAAGGGGTCTTGTCTTTTCACAGTACTGAATTATAGCCTCCCAACCTTCATGCTTGCATAAGGTAGGATCACAATCGCAAATGTCTATAAATGCTGGTAGAGAAAAGTGAATGCATGAAGCCAACTGGATTAAGGCAATGGGATGTGTCCCAAGGGTAACTGAAGGGTATATGTCCATTGTTATGGCAATCCCATTCAATTTTTATTTTTTTAAGTAATTTTTTAAATAGTCCATTTAAATTAAATTAAGTGGAATTTTCAAATATTGTTGCATTTTTAAACATTGTATGGGCTAAACCAAGCATATTAATGCCTAGATGCAGCCACTGGATAATTCTTTCTTTCTGTCTACCTGTGTTGGATTTGTTCTACTCTTTATTATACAAATTTCTTTATCCGGATGCATAGGTCATTGACTTTCAAAGACTCTTCTGTAAAATAAATACTGAAACTCTAAATTTCATGCAAGTACTGGAAGAGGCTGCATAGGCCCGGCTCTCTATTATTTATTCCCCGTTGCTAACCGCCACATTGTCTCGCGATTTTTCCCAACCGTTCTAGTCTCTACAAAAAGGTTTAAGATTAACCGATGTTCCTCCCTGGAGGGTGGAAAACAAGTGATAATGATCTAAGAATGAAAAACCAAACAAAGCATCCATCTTGTGACAAGAGTAAGCAGGATGTCGCCAGATAATCCCCAAAGATGTCACCAGATAACCTCTAAGAATACCAGTGGAAGGTTAACCCATCTAAGACATCACCACCTCGAAGAAAAACTACCACAAAACATCCATAATCCTGTCCCTATAAAAGACTCCAGCCAACCTCCAGCGGGGGAGACGGGTTTTTTGGAGGAATCTATTCCCCTCCGTCTCCTGTATATCGATACATAATAAACATCTTGCTGCTCACCTCACCCCTGTCTCAGAATTGGCTATTGCGGCAGGCGGCTCCAATCCGCTTTATTGCGGTAACAGTACCTCTTTAACTCCAATTTATCATTTCTTAATATTTGGTATTAAAGTTGAGTTCTCAATATTTTCCAATGTATACCATAATTAATTATTTGATGCATAGGTTATTTAGAAGTGCATTTTTAAATTTCTTTCTTCGTTACAGATTTTTACTAAAATATGTGCTTAGAAAATGTAATGTATAAAATACTAACCATTTTACATTATTGAGAATAGCTTTATGGCCACGATGCTGTCAATTTTTATAAATGTCCAAGGCGTGCTTGAAAAGAACATGGATTATAAATTGCCAGAGAAAGCATTTTATGTGTATCTATTACATATAAGGAGGCCTGGGGACGTAGTAGTTAAGAGCTACTGCTGCTACCAAAATGTCAACAGTTCAAATCCACAAGCAGCTCCTTGGAAATCCTATGGGACAGGTTTATTCTGCCCTATAGGGTTGCTATGAGTTGAAATCAACTTGAGGGCAACAAGTTTCGTGGGGTTTTTTTTGTTTTGTTTTTTTTTTAAGTATAGGTTTGCCAGATAAAATGTAAGGTGTCCTGTTAGATTCGGGTTTCAGGTAAACAACGAATAGTCTTTAGTATGAATTGTCCTAACTATTTGTTGTTTATTTCAAATTAAAATTTAATTGGCTCTTCTATGTTTTGTTTATTTTGCAAAATCTGGCAGACCCTAATTAGATTAAGCTGTTAAGTTTGTTGTTCTAATTTTTCATATTATTATCTTTTAGTGCTTGCCCTGTTACTGGGAGAGAAAGATTAAAAATATCCCAGAGATTCTGCATTTGTCAATGTCTCCTTGCATTTATGTCAATATTATCTGAGGTTTTGTTATTGGATGCACACACATTTATAATTGTTATTTGTTTCAGTTGATTGAAGAGTTTTCCCTAAATTATTTACTGATCCTGTTAAGCTCTAGTTGTGATTTTTGAGTTGCATTTTATTTTCCTTTGTGCTAATATAGCTACAGCGGCTATCTATTGGTTTGCATTTCATTTATTCATTCAACATGTTTATTTAATGTCTACTATGTGTGCTACAGGAGTCCTAGTGGTGAAGTGGTTAAGAGCTCAGACTGCTAACCAAAAGGGTGGCAGTTCAAATCCACCAGCCACTCCTTGGAAACCCTATGGGACAGTTCTACTCTGTCCTATAGGGTTGCTATGAGTTGGAATCGACTTGACGGCACACAACATGTGTGCTATGCACACATCAAAGTGAAAGAAAAAATGAGAAATAGAAATAAAATAAAATAAAATCCCAATCTTACAAAACTTGGGTTCTAGTGGTGAAAGATGGACAAACTAGTAAAATGTTTACTAAACCACCATCGGCCATCTGTCAGTTTGTCGTACTGTGGTGCCTTGTTGTTGCTATGATGCTGGAAGCTATGCCAGTGGTATTTCAAATACCAGTAGGATTAGCCATGGTGGATAGGTTTAAGCAGAGCTTCCAGACTATGACAAACTAGGAAGACAGTTCTGGTGATCTACTTCCAAAATTAGCCAATGAAAAACCTATGGATTACAGAATATTGTCCAAGACTTCAACTCATTGACTTTGATCAGGTGATCTGGAGGGCCTTATTGCTGGAGAAGGACACTGTGTTTGGTAAAGTGGAGGGCAGTGAATGTGAGGGAAACCCTCAATGAGATAGATTGACACAATATCTACAACAATGGGCTCAAACATATCAAAGATCATAAAGATGGTGTAGGACCAGGCAATGTTTTGTGTTATATATGGGGTTGCCATGCATTTGAGTTGACTTGATGGCAACTAACAAGAACAAATACTGTATCTTATAGTGATAACTGCTTTAAAGAAGCCTAATCAGAGAAGAGGGATACTGAGTACCAAGGTTGGCCTCATTGCCCTCGTGAATATGTGATTAGACTGAGAGATGACACATGACCTGGAATCCTTAGTTTATTTTAGATACTAGAGGAAATAGACAACAAGAACTTGAAGAATTGGACTGTGATGATCTCAAGGCCAATAGAGGTAGTGACGTTGTCAGTATGGGGGAATATGATCAAAGGGGCATTGCCAGAATAACTCAATGTTCTGGGGCCACCTCTCCACCCCCACTAGTAGTGATTGGAAGCTGTGGAATGGGTGGGCCCTCTCAGAACACAAGATGTGCCTGTGTTTCCTTTCAGTTCCTGGCCTTGAAGGCAATAAGGGACTTGAGCACACATAAATGAGAGGGCAATAAAAGCAGACCATGGCCAAAACCATAAAAATAAAAAGTTCCTGCAGCAAGCCTAGCATCACTGATCTCAACCCTGTGCTCTTTGTATTTTAAATATTTATTTAATGCTTACATAGATGAACAATGTTGAAAACTCTGAAAACCACTCCATTTCTTATTTTTTAATTAAATTTCTTCTTCGTGAAAATCAGTCCATTTTCAAAAAGCCCATGCAACGTAAATAGTCAGCTTAACCAACTGTGGTCACTTGAGAACTCACATGTTGTTATTATCGTTGTGTGTCATCCAGTCTATTCCAACTCATAGTGACTCCATGGGAGAGAGTAGAACTGCTTCATAAGGTTTTCTTGGCTACAATCTTTATGAAAGCAGATCACCAGGTCTTTCTTCTGAGAACTAACATAATTCCACTGAAAGACAGGAATATAATATTACTGGCACCTCAGGAGTCCTTCCTTGACTTACCCAGTTGCAGCACTCTGGCCCTCCATGTTACATTTCTTTGACTCAACATTTTGCTTGTAAAATAAATTCATCCATGGTTGTGTGGAACTGTGTACATTTTTATGGGATTATATTTTTAAAAAGATTAAAATGGGAGAAAATTACATCTTTACAACATTGAGTCTGCCAATCAATGAAAATAATATTGTAGGTGTTGTTGTTAGGTGTCGTCAAGTCAGTTCCGACTCATAGCGACCCTACATACTACAGAACGAAACACTGCCCAGTCCTGTGCCTTGCTCACAATCGTTGTTGTGCTTGAACCCATTGTTGCAGCCACTGTGTCAATCCATCTTGTTGAGGGTCTTCCTCTTCTTTGCTGACCCTCTAGCAAGCATGATGTCCTTCTCCAGGGACTGATTCCTCCTGACAACATGTCTAAAGTATGTAAGACGTAGTCTTGCCATCCTTGCTTCTAAGGAGCGTTCTGGCTGTACTTCTTCCAAGACAAATTTGTTTGTTCTTTTTGCAACCCATGGTATATTCAATATTCTTCGCCAACACCACAATTCAAAGGCATCAATTCTTCTTCAGTCTTCCTTATTCACTGTCCAGCTTTTGCATGCATATGATGATAGGATACATGGGGGATAAAAATAATACACTCCTTATTTATTTAAATTGTTATTAATGTTTGCCAATATTATAGTATTCTATTCAGAAACTTTTCACATATTTTGATAGCTCTATTCCTATAGACTTGATGTTTTATCTCCTATAAATGATATTTTTAATCCAGTTCTCAAAATTCATGTCTTTTAACTGCTGAATTTAGTCCATGTACATTTACTATAGTTTTAGGTTTACGTTCTCATCCATTATCTTTTCAAAAAGTAGTTCTGCCTTTTGTTTTCACTCCTCTACTTCTGGGACTCCATCTAATTAAATATAAACATTTCCACTGTATCATCCATATCTTGTTCCCTCTTGACTGTATTTTTAATATATTTTTATCTGTGTGCATCATTCTAGACGCTTTCTTCTGATTTGTCTTCCAGTTTGTTCCCACTGAAGCATTCATAATACTAGAATAGTGTCTAGTACATAGTATATATAGCAGATGATCAATAAATACAGACTAAAAAGAATGAGCGTGTGTATGTGTGCTTGTGTGTGTGTTAGAGAGAGACAGAGGTGAGGGGAGAGAGACAGAGAGAAAGGGGAGAGAGAGAGAAAGAGATAATGAGATTGATGAAAATTATTTTTGTGAAAGTCATCACAAACTTCCTCCTTTCCCATTCAATCACATGTAAGCCTGTAATGTCTGTTTTATTAAAACTGTACCTATGATCCCTAATTATTTAATAACTTTTCCAATAATTCATATTACATAAATGTGATTCTCTAGACTCTTTTAATATATTTTGTCAATATCTTCATAACATTGATGTCTGCAAGACCTAAGAACTTCACATCTTGGAGAAGAATAAGGGATGCCAGCACTTTCTGATAACTTGCTCTGACTTAGGTTCTGTATAATAGGTGCCTCATATGTATTATTTCAATTCACAACAGTCTTGTGAGGTTGAAAGTGTTATCTACACATTGCAATGGTTGAAAGAAAAGCTTTAGCCAAGGCCACATGGCTAAATGAGTAGCTAAGCCAGGGGCAAATCTGAATGTGAGGAGTTTCAAAGACTGTGACCTTCCCACACTACCAGCAAGACACTGGTCCCAATAGAAAACAAAGCAAAACAAAACAAAAATATAAACTTTCAGCAAGTAGTAACACCCAGGCATTGGAAATATGGCGTGGTCCTTATTAGAGCTATACAATGTGTAGAGTGTTCAGGAATCGTTTGTCATTTCTTATCAATGGGTTAAACCCAGCTTGGAATGGACAGGGTAGAATAAACAAGTACTCCAGAGCAGTCTCCTTAGCTGAACGGAACAAATGCTGCAGCCTCGGGCACTGGGTAGCGCTCAGTAAATTATCTTTGCCCATGAACTAAACGGCACCCCTTAAGAAGTTCCTTCACCTCCCATGGATGAGCAATTTCCATCAGATAACAGATTCTTCACCTCCACGATCCCGCCTGCTGCTATTATCTCAAAGATTTGTCACTGTCCTTTCACTTATGTCTCTGGATCAGGCTAGGGAATTGGATGGCTTTGAAAGCAGAGAGAGTTTTCCCTCTGCCAGTCTTCCAAACATGAATGTGCATATGGTGAGCTGCTTGACGTGGGGAGGGGATGATTTACAAAATGTTTTGAGGGATGGAAGGACACATTGTGTTCTAGCCTCATGTACCATATCACTAGGTTGTTCTGTGGTCTTGGGTTACTGGAACAAACACGCAGAATAGATTTATAATTCATGTATTAGTAATTAATTTCAGTGACAATTTCTTAGTGTCTAGTGCTATGCTCTTTATGTTCCCGTATCTGTTAGGATGTTTCATATTGCATGAACTGTACCCTTTGTATGTCAAACACACACACATATATACATATAACTCAATGCCGTTGAGTCAATTCCAACTCACAGTGGCCCTATAGGACAGATTAGAACTGCTTCATAGGGTTTCCAAGAAGCAGCTAGTGGATTCGAACTGCCGACCTTTTGGTTAACAGCCAAACGCATAACCACTGCACCACCAGGGCTCCGTATATACATGTACATATATATATATATATTTGTTAATTTGCTTAATCCTCAACGAACACATAGTAGATATCATTAGCCCAGTTTTACATACTGAGGCTTCGAGAAGTTAACCATGTCTGATTTTACATAACTAATAAGCAGTACAAGTGGATTTGAACCCGTATGGATCTATAGTTCATACTCTTAAATACTACACTGGAGCACTGGGACTTTGTACTTGGTGGACTAAGGCTGGGAATGTGGCAGATGAAAAAGATTCAGTCAAAGGAATTTGATTTGATGCTTGGAAAATACATAGCAGGTAATGAAAGTCAAAAGAACTGTAAAATGAGAACAAACAAACAAAAAAAAACCCATTGCCTTCAAGTTGATTCCAACTCACAGTGACCCTATAGGAGAGAGTAGAACTACCCCATAGGGTTTCCAAGGAGCAGCTGGTGAACTCCAACTGCCTACCTTCTGGTTAGCAGCTGAGCTCTTAATCACTGTGCCACCAGGGCTCCAAAATGAGAACAACTCTTAATAAATCCTTTTCAACAAACGACAGACAGGACACAACTAATAAGTTGAACTGGTCAGTTAGACTACTGGTCCAGGCCCTCGAAATCACGCGGTGAATTGAAAATTAAGACAAATGCTAAACACTACCTACTTTCTTTTGGCATGGCACCGTTCTTGGCCAGTTTTCCCATGTCAATAAGGTGTGTGTGTGTGTGTGTGTGTGCGCGCGCGCGCGTGCGTGGGCAATAACACTTTATGAGTCATTTTAGATTTGGTATTTACAAAAAGAACAGGGTGATACTAATCATATTCTTCGATTTACATGTAAGTAAACTGAGGCACAAAGAGACTACGTTATTTTCCCAAGATCATAAAGTTGATATGCACCCAGGCTGGGATTTGAACCCAGGTATATTTGGTGTTAAATTCAGTGAATTTTTTCCCTCCGTACTTTGGTATAACCTCGTCAATGTGTGGAGCTGCGTACATTGTTATTTCCAAGACTCTTGTTGGAAGACCTCCTGCGCTTCAGTAGAGTTTGGAAGTGAAACTTGAAGGTGTCTTCTCCAGGCCTGCACCCTTGCAATCCCATACTCAGTTTGAAATTCTCTCCATCAGTTTTGAACTGATTAGCACCTAGGCAAGGACAATCTGAGAGACTGGCTGAGAAGTCAGCGCCCTGCCTTTGCAATGCTCACAGCTACACACAGAATTGCGTTCCTCCAGTGTAGCCATCTCTTCTGTCCCAGTTCTTCTGACTTCCACAATGTTTATTAAGTTCCATTGTTCTTGCAACTCAATTTAGACTTTCAATAGAAAACAGACTTCCAACCTTCTTCTAAAATAAAAACTCAATTTTTTCTTTGCTCTTTCTGCAGGATGTTTGAACTTTTTCCAGACTAAATGAAACATCTCTGTCTGCTTCTGGGACTGGAGACTTGGCCACTGTATTTCTGAAGAAAAGTCCTCTTTGACCTTGACAAATGGGAAAGAGAACTAGCTTTTATGTTTGAAATGATTTGGGCTCTAGCTTTATATAATCTGAAACTTCCTGAGCAGGAAATAATGGCTATTTTGAGAGAAAAGAAGAAAATAGATGTTTTTAGGGGTGGATAAAGTGGTTTGGTCCTAAAGCTTGAGAGACTGGGAAGGAGAAAGAATGAATGTAGGGATGGATGGATGCCAGGAGGCTGAGAGGTGGGTTGGGCTCCATCTGAGGGGTACATGGGCCAGCTGCAGGTGCTGTGTGGTGGATGGGCAGGAGGACCTGGGTGGGGGGCATTGTTCAGGGGCTTTGGGCTGTGATGGATTAGAGTCAGGTCTTTAAGGGTGTGGGAACTTCACGTAACCTGAGCCTAGTGCACTGGTTGGCTTTTCACTTCTTAGGTGATTGAGAAAGTCATGCCGCCGATAGTACAAGTACAACATTGTGATTGTGACAGTGATTGTGATAGTACAGCCGCAGGCCAGACACTTCAGGAGTGAGGACGATGCCAGGATGATGCCACAGGCCTTCCTAAGCCCCATCCAGCACTTTCTGAGATTGCCTCTGTACAGCTACTCCTCCGAATGAAAGGACATCCATAAGAATGAAAGGAGACCCCTGCAGGGTCAGGGAGGGGAAGAGGTCATTCTTGTCCTGCACCCACAGTGACCTGGCCATACCTGAGCATCCAGAACGGGGACAGAGCAGAGACAGCAGCGTATTATAGAGACCACGGTGAGTGTGCTGAAATCACTACTGACCAGACATCACAAGGATGGAAGACGGAAAATGGACGGTTTCTGTATACCTACTATGTGCCAGGCATTGCTACAGTAACTCTGTATTTTTTACTTTTCTAATCATTACAATTACATGGTGAGATAACTATTTTCCTTCTCACTTTAACAAAGAATGAGTTGAAGCTCAGAGTGCTTGCAAAACGTGCTTAGGATCACTTGTGTGCAGATCAGGCACAGAACCAGGACAAACCATTTTGTTTGGTCTAATGACTAACATCAAAGCTCTCCTCCTCTTTTGTTAGGTAATGCTAATTCTCTGTGCAGCTTTGGGCAAATCACTGAATCTCTCAGCCAAATGTCTGAGAGTGTAAAATAAACTGCCTGACCATTATAACTCCTTGCAGGCTTGCGTTCCAGTGTAGGGGTGGGGGCAGCAGGCCACCTTTACAAATGCTTCCTCCCTTCAATAGTAAATGCTACCCTACACTGGATAACAAAATAAGTACACCAGAATGGTGTGACCTCTCTATCTCGTCCCTGCTCTGATCTATGCGCTTCCCTTGGAGATTAAGGGAGCAGGCGGGATTGCAACAGGGTTGTTAACAGCTAGAACTGCCCTATCTGGACATTACTCCTTGGATTAAAAGGAACTTTCGATTGTCCTTGGTCTACGACGGGACTGTGGCCGCTGCAAACCTATCCTTCTTGCACCATCATCACCAAGAAACAGACAAGGTCTAAATGTGTTTAGGAAATGCCTGATTGCTTCCTCTCCATTCTAAGTGAGTTGAATTCAAGGGTCAATGTTGTCATGGGAATAGAAAATTGTGGGAGCTTTCCAGAGTGTTCCTCACAGTGAATCATGCCAGCACTCTCTGTCACCCCTGAGTCTACTTTGATTGATACAGAAGTCTTCATGAGTTGGAAAAAGATAACCACTGATAAATTCCACAGCATCAGTAATGAGGCAGGAGTGGGTGATAGACCACCAGAATCCTTCATGCCAGTCAGCTCCCACAGATGAAGGTCACACTGTGGTCAAGGTAAAATAATGGCAGGTTGAGTAAAATCTTCCCTTGGATTTAACCAGTGAAGGGGGAAGACAAATATGGGATGAGCAAAAATTCTTTGGCAACCACAATCCCTCTCCTCTAATGTGTGGTTAATCCCTTTCAGCAGTCACACTGAGGTGGTGAGTGTGATGGACCCTTTGAAAGAAGTGCAGTGGCACATTCGTGATATGTGGCATTTGTAGAGACATCCCCAGAGGCTATGCTTTGTGTGACATTGTTACATTCCCATCTGGCACCATCTGGCCACTCTTTTCCCAAGTGAGAAGGTCAGACTGAAAATAAAAGCCAAAGTCTTGGCTTCAAGATTGATTCAGATGAGAGAGAGAGGGCGAGAGAGAGGGAAAGAGAAGAGAGCAGAAGAGAAAGATAAAGAAAGAGAGGGAGAAGAGAGAGGAAGAGAAAGAAAAAGAGTGAAAGAATATGTGGA
Source organism: Trichechus manatus latirostris (assembly GCF_000243295.1). Classification (NCBI taxonomy): domain Eukaryota; kingdom Metazoa; phylum Chordata; class Mammalia; order Sirenia; family Trichechidae; genus Trichechus; species Trichechus manatus. The sequence continues at coordinate 22,728,822 of NW_004443958.1, read as the reverse complement.
TGTGCTTCCATCATTCTGGGTTCCTCCACACACCTTTGAAAGTATCTCTGTTCCTGATAGTACGTCAATTAGTAGCTGAGCATATGCTGGCATTGTACTTGTGTTTGCATTGTTTTCCTATGTCATCCATAAGCCACCCAGCCTTCTCGTGTGTGTCTGGAGTATGTACTGGAGTGGTCAATGGTAAGTTGCAAACAGATGGAATGGAGCAATAAAAACGTGCAAATGTTAGCTGTCATTTAGTAACTGTTGTCTATATATAACACGTGAAGTAGAAAAAAATCTAGCAGGCAAGTGTGCACGGGATGGGCAGGGTTTTTTCCTTGTGGCTGGAGACACACAGAATCCAAGAGCACAAGTGAGACATGTGTGAAGAGGGAAGGGACAATAGGAAGCCTTATGTCCAAGGTGCAGTTGTGTTCGAGACCAGATGTGATCCTGTGGAGTGATGGTGTGTGAGAACAGGTAGGACAGCAGCTTAAGATGGTGACCGTAAACAATGTGGGAGTGTGGAGTCTGGTTCATCTTGGGGCTGGCATTTCCCCCCCAAGGAGACCTTGGCTCTACACTGGGCTAGAGTTTTAGGAGCAGGACTAACCAGAGGTTGTGAGGGAGATGGAGAGGACCTGAAGGGTATGGGGCAAAGAGTAGGGAAGGTCTTTTCTTGAGGATAGTTGGGCCCAAGGATCCCAGAGCTTGTCCAGAGTGCCAAACAGAAAGATCCAGTGCAGGGAGGAATAGACAGGATTAGAGCAAAGAGACTGAGCCAAAATCAGCAGAATGCAACAAATTGAGCATTTCAGAAAGGGGAGGTATCCAAATAGAAGGGGAGAGATGTACAGGATGCTTATGTTAAGAACTGGGCTTGTATGGGTCTTGGGTACCGGTTTGTTGTTGTTGTTGTTAGGTGTTGTCAAGTCAGTTCCAACTCATAGTGACCCCACGTATAACAAAACGAAACACTGCCCAGTTATGCACCATCCTCAAAATAGTAGGTATGTTTGAGCTCATTGTTGTAGCCACTGTTTCAATCCATCTCGCTGATCACCTTCCTCTTTTTCACTGACACTCTACCAAGCATGATGTCCTTCTCCAGGGATTGGCCCCTCCTGATGACGTGTCTAAGGTAAGTGAGACAAAGTCTCACTTCTTGCTTCTAAGAAGTATTCTGGCTGTACTTCTTCCAAGACAGATTTGTTTGTTCTTCTGGCAGTCCGTGGTATATTCAATATCCTTCGCCTACATCATAATTCAAATGTGTCAACTCTTCTTTGGTCTTCATTTTTCATTGTCCAGCTTTCACATGCGTATGAAGCAATTGAAGACAGCAAATTTAGTCCAGCTGATTCTAAGGCAAAAATATAGGATGGACCCTGGATAACTATTGGGAAACAATTTAGTTCGCCTCAGCCAGAGTTTTGTGAGTGACCAAATGAAGAAAATGATACACTTCAAACCAAATAATGAGCACCCGATAAACTAATGGATGCGAATATTGTATTAAAAACTTGCAAAAATAATAATTAATATTACCGAGCATACAATTATCTATTTCTCCAAAAGCATAGTACTAGTTTCTCCTTTTAACTGACCTGTGAGGTAGAAATAGTGCTTATCTCCAGGAAAGTTGGCCTAAAGAAAGATTAGGTGACTTGTCCCATAGCTACTAACCAGCAGAGCCAGTACTTGAATCCAGGAACTTCTGTTGCCAAAGTCCAAGGTTACGGCTACTAAGTATGTGGCCAGTAAGATTCTAGCCCACATGGCTATCTGGCCAAAGGATTTGTGCTAAAGGGCAGGCCACATACAGGGCTATTAATATTTAAATGTCTATTGCCAAGTAGAGCTAATAAAGTATGTGAGAAAGCAGATCCGCCCTGGTTGACTTACCTCCTTCCCTTTCCCTGTCTTCCTCAGAGTCTAAGAGTCATCATCACTGACATTTATTTATTATGGTAGCAAGACCTGGGTGTTATAACACTGTTCCATTACTTTCCATCCTGCTTTGTCATTAATGGAACATTGGAAAGTTCTTTTTCTCTCTTTCATCATCATCTTCACATAATAGTTATTGAGGAGGCTGGAGCAGAAGCTGCTGAGAGTGATTCACATCTACTTTACAACCCCTTTGCCTGCTATGAAGACAAAAGCTCCTCAGATGAACCTGAGGATGACTTCACACGTTGGAAGTCTATGAATCTGTGATTTATTGGGCTATTCCTATGGCCCCCAAAATGCACAAGACAAAAGGTCTGTTTAAGGCTTGATTCATCTACATGATTACAAACTTAAAAAATACTGATTTAGATGGTGCTTGGCTACCACTACCGACCGCTCTGACTGGGATCACAATAGGAAGTCCTGGGTAGAATGGATAAAAAATGTAGAACAAAATTCAAATTAAAAAAAAAAGACCAGACTTACTCCTCTGAAAGAGATTGGAGGAACTCCCGAGACTATTGCCCTAAGACAATCTTCTAACCTGAAACTATAGACACTCGCAGAGACCACTTTTCAGCCAAATAATAGACAGGACTATAAAATCAACAATAACATTCTTGAAGAATGTTCTTCTTAGAACAACAGACTACAGGAGACCAAAAGGGCAACATTTGCCCAAAACCAAAGATAAGGAGATAGGGACAGGGAAGCCAGACTAATGGAAATGGGGAACCCAGGGAGCAAATGGGGAGAGTGCTGATATATTATGGGGATTGCAACCAAGGTCACGAAACAATTTGTGTAAGAATCATTAAGTGGAAAATTAATTTGCTATGTAAACTTTTACCTAAAGCTCAATAAAATGTTAAAAATATATATATATTGGTGTGAAGATATGGTCTGAGATTTCTGCATGTCCCCTACTCCTATCACTTACCCAAGACAGAGGCTAAAGCCCCATACTTCCTTTCTCCATCTCTTGCTAGCAGAGACCACATAGCATTGACTTTGATACTTTGACACAGACACAGACATACAATCTAACACATGCAAATTCCCTTACATGCGTACTTCCTAACACATGGTAGTTCTTCTACACAAACACACACAAACTAACGCATGGTTATGTGAATACGGGGTCAATCTCTCTATCTATTGTGATCCACAGAGTTTTCTTTGACTGATTTTCAGAAGTCTGGAAACTCTGCTGAAACCTGTCCATCATGGGTGACCCTGCTGGTATGTGAAATACCAATGGCATAGCTTCCAGCATCACAGCAACACAGACGTCACCACGGTAGGACAAACTGACAGCTGGGTGGTAGTCTGGCACCTAGCAAGCACTTAATAATATTAATAGTAATAATAACAACTACTATTATTATGGAAACCCTGGTGGCCTAGTGGTTAAGTGCTATGGCTGTTAACAAAAAGGTCAGCAGTTCGACTCCACCAGGGGCTCCTTGGAAACTCTATGGGGCAGTTCTACTCCGTCCTGCAGGGTCACCGTGAGTCAGAATTGACTCAACAGCAACAGGTATGTGTGTGTATGTACTATTATTACGAAACTAAAAATTGTACTGAGTACTCATGATTACTCCTTCATTCCATGTTGACCATTTATCCCAAAACTCTAAACTAAGCATCTATAACACATTTCAGAACAGTGCGCACTTCAATATCATAGGCACAAGTTCTAAATTTAACTCTGCCCCAAGGCCTCTGTCCTGGAAACCAAAGCAAGCTGCGCTGTTGGCATTGCTGAGGCTCGACATTATTAAAAGGATGCGGATGGTAGATTCACAACTCTCTTCTGGTTTCATTTTTGGCAACTTGCTATTTCATATGGTACAAATAATCATAAAATTAAACAGCATCCACTTATAATTTTATAGCAATTGCTCACGTAGCCTTTGCCAGGTTTCCCATAATAACTTCACGTATAATTACTACGTAATGTTCAGGCATAAATAACACTCTAGTTAGTCTGTAAACTGTAATTATAATATACTTACAGGCAAGGTGTGTATATGTGTGAGCGTAGTATGAGTGAACTTAGTCTGAAATAACGTAGCCTTTTTGTTAAAGAAAATGAAGAAGGGGAATTATGTGGATTCCACTGTAAACTATTTCAGTGCTATTAAAGAATAAGTAAAATTAGATAACACGCATTTATTGAATTTCTATGTTCTTATCTTATACACGGCAATAGCTATATGTACAAAATGGCAATAACTAGCATATGTATTGCTCCTTACAAGGGAACAAGCGTATCCACTGGTTGCTTTATACCAGCCTCCATCCACTATCCCTCAATAAGCACCAGTTATGGAAAGAAGACATGGCCTTGGGCTTTATAAAGGTCACTTTTAATTTGCAGAATGGAAATGACATCATCATATAACATAAGTATTATTGTAAAACCCTTTTTCTAGATGAAGAGATGAATTTAGAAATTACTAAGTAAATTAATCCAAAGTCATAAAAATGATTATCTTGAATTTGAATCCTGGTTTGCAGATTAAATCCTTATGTTCTTTTGACATCACCATTCTAAAATATAAATCAATCTATTTGGAAAAAAAAATAATTAGGAAGTAGAGGCCCAAGCAACCAAGAAGTGAACCTCCTATGTCTCAAGTCAAGTATACAAGAGGTGGAAGGAACGTGACAGCTTAACAAGAAGGGGGAAGGAAGGGGAAGTGATGGGTGGATACAAATTTATATTCTTTTCAAAGCATTGACCTGAAAAGGTAAAGAAGGAGACACAAGAAATAATAACTTTCCTCATTTTATAAAAGAACCATCCTTCTGTCAATTAATAACATCAAGGTATGAAAGACTACAGATAAAAAGGGTTAAGAGGGATTGCATGAGTCTAATTATAGGGAAGCTTCACAAAAAGAGCCAGAAAATGCTATCGAAAGAGTACAATGTGATTACGGCTGGGACAATATTAGCTTTATTCTAATCCATGGTTAGCCCCCAGTAGGATTTTGGTCAGAAACACAGTTCTATTCCAGAACCAGCATCTATTCAACCCAAAGGATTATTCTCAGGGGGACCTATTTTCTTCAACTTCTTAGTGGTTTGTCTTTCGTATGCCTGGGATTGTAATTAGATGGATTCGTTGATTTGTTTACAATTTTCTGCTTGTCATGATCACTTGTGGCCTTCTAGTATGAGTCCTGTTTATTAGAAAGCTTCAATATCGGCAATAGCTTCAATTTCAGCAATAGCTTGCAAGCCAAGAATACAGACAATGAATGATACATTTTAATAAAAATTCTCATAAATAAAGTTTAGCACCAGGGACACCTGATGTTCTCCGTGTGGTATCATATGAACGTGTCAAATATAAGAAAGAAATAGATGTTTGTCCTTTGTGGGAATGGTTGAAATATGCCAGAATTTGGATAAACTTAATCAATTCAATCATTTGGTCAATAAGACATTTGTAAACACCTTCTACATGCTTGGGGGAGGGCATTAAGCCAATGGTGACCCAATAAAGCTCCTCTGTTGGTTGTTGACATGAAACTCCATGCTCAAGATACAACTGCAGCTTGGGGGCAGGCTTGGGTCAGGGGAGTGTAAGCCAATCATACACAGCGAGGGAATTCAATGAACACAGGGCATTACCAGATCAAAAAAAGGTCAAACACCAGGGAAGGGAATCTGAGGCAAGGAATTTAAGTAATGATCATATGTGGGAATTGTGGTCGTCTGGGAGCTCTTTGCTGAGGACACTCAGAATGCACTTTATAACCTTTGACCAAGACCATGGAAAGAGTAACATGAGGTAGATGGGACCCAATGAGAAGCCAGTCAGAGAACTGGTACTCTCCGACCCAGCAAGGGCTGTAAATGGGAGACTGGCAGGTGAACTCAGGTGCATCAAACAGTATTGATAGCAAGTGACAGCATTCAACTCAACCAACTTAAGTTAGAGTCTAGCATGACTGAAAAGATCGCATCTAAGATTTGTTTCAGTCTTAGCAGAATCAGGAATTCAGATGATGTCTGTCTCTGCTTTGACTTTACTCTCCTCAGCGATTCTTTTATTCTCAGAAACACTTTTCCCAAGAAAAAATGGTCACGATTAATACTAAGCCGGTGCTTTACTGGCTTAGGCATCCTAGAGTAAAGAGAAGACCACCCTCCCAAGAGTTCCAGAAACACTTCTGGGCAGGTCTTTCATTGTCTCCATCTTGGGTTCGGTTCCCAGAACTGACTCCATTACTATTGCCAGGAGGATGCAGTATCCAATGTTGGTGGCACCTTAACTACACGGACTTAGTATGGAGGGGTCAGGGTTCCCAAAGTCAAATCAGGGTACTGTTACCCTGTTACCAGAAGAGGGAGAAAGAGACGGATGGATGCTGAGCAGGCAAACATGTCCTCCAAGGGAACCATCAATGTCCTCTCTCTCTGTTTCTCTCTCACTCCCATACAGACACACATGCACACACGCACACACACTTTAGCCTATAAATATCATTATGACTTCTCTACCTATGATTAGAAAAAACACTAGGACTCTAATAGACAAGCAGGCAAAGGATAAAACTATAGTTATACATACTGATCTGGTAGTATTGACTTTTGGAAACTAACCTAAGGAAATAATGCAAAAGAAATAAAATGCCTCTATATAAAAATTAGTTCAGTGTTATATATCACAGCAACAATTAAGACCACGTGAAAAGTAACATCCGGAAGGCTTCGTTTCTTATAACACGTATTATCAAGTTGTCTTGAGCAAGTTACTCAATCTTTCTGAGTCCTAATTTCCACCTTTGTAAAACATGTTTTGTTCATAAGAATAAATTGATAATATGTGTAAAGCACCTAGTACAGTGACCATAGTAAGGTGAGAAATAATAGCATCTATTATAAATAAAATTATAATTAAATTTAATTGTATATAGCACCAAGAAGGAATTCTAGTACATAATGTAAGATAAAAATAAATAGAGTAAATGCACATGAATAAAAAATATGAGAGCTTCCTCAGTATTACCAGTGTTGTGTTAGGTAGCTGGTTATGATTAGATTTTTATCTTCTATTTTCCAAATTTCCTATGACTGTATCTCAGGGGGTGTTTGTGACTCTCAGACTAGCTACTGTATGGGAAAGTAGTTCACAAAATGAATAGTACCATACTAAAGTGAGGAGTGATAATAGTGATCATTCCAATGAAGTGAGAAGGCAAAGAACTTACGAGACTAAGTTACCATGATCACCAAATGAGACATTTGTTGTTATTGTTAGTTGCTCTTGGGTTGGCTCCGACTCATGGTGACCCCACGCACAACGGAACTAAATGTTGCCCAGTACTGCTCCAGCTTCAAGATCATTTGTATGCTCGAGTTCATGCTCAAGTTGGGGCCACTCTGTATTTTGAGTGCCTTCCAACCTAGGGGACTCATCTTCCAATACTATATCAGGAAATATCCTGCTCTAAAAATAAAGTCTATGAAAAAAGAGAGAAAAGGGGAAGGAAATGAAGACAAGGGACGTAAGAAAGAAAACCGGATAAGCTAAAAGTTTATAACTAAGAACCCAAGCTTCTCGACAGATGGTTCCTATGAATAAAAGGCCTAAAACTACTTAGAGAGGATTTTCTGTAAGGCAAAGTTAGTTCTCAAAAAAATTCTCATCGTGATAAGTGCAAATGAAATGTAAAAATAGACATTGTTATAACATCCCCTATGTGATCTCATACATTCAAACTTCAGATGAAAACTGGAAGTATTGAGTGGAACTATCAAAATATGGGGGACCTCATCTAATGAGAGGAGCCCCGGTGGCGCAGTGATTAAGCACTTGGCTGCTAATCAAAAGGTCAGAGATTCAAACTCACCAGAGGCTCTGTGGGAGAAAAGACCTGGCAGCCTGCTTCCATAAAAATTACAGCCTAGGAAACCCAATGGAGCAGTTCTACTCTGTCATATAGGGTCACTGTGAGTCAGAATCAACTCAATGGCCCACAACAATAACAACAATGCAACGCAGAAGGAGACCTGACGGTATAGTGGTTAAGTGCTCAGTTGCTTATTGAAAGGTTGGTGGTTGGAATCCACCAGCAGCTCCATGGGAGAATGACCTGGGAATCTGCTTCTGTAAAGATTACAGCCAAGAAAATCCTATGGGTGGTTCTATTCTGTTACATGAGGTTGAAAACGAGTCGGAATGATTCAGCAGCACCCAACAACAACAAATCTGATGCTAAGTTTGCTAGTTGGAGCTCAAGCACTTCTCTATGCCTAGACAAACACCTTTCATAGCACTGTTCGCACGGTATAGCGGTTAGATATTACCGTGTCCTTCTCTGTTCCAAGACCCAGAACACTTTGAAGTTAGGGATTATGAGTTCATCTTACTATTCTCCGTGCCTAAGCAACTGCTTTGCACACAGATGGTACTCAAGGGGCTTCCTATTTCTCTCTTCCTGCTTCAAACCCTGACTCTGCCACGTGTTGTTAGTGGTCGAGTTGTTTCCAACTCATGGTGACCTTATGTATAACAGAAGAAAACGTTGCCCGGTCCTGCACCATCTTCATGATCGTTGGTATGTTTGAGCCTGTTGTTGAGGCTATTATGTCAATCCGCCTCATTAAGGGATTCTCTCATGTTTGCTGATCCTCTGCCAAACACGATGTCCACCACTTACTTGCTGTGTAATCCAGAATGTTACCTAATTACTTCAACTTCCCTTTTCTCAGTTCCCATATCTGAGATTAGACATAGAAATAATTATAACCACCGAATCAAGGAGTTATTGCCAGCAGTATTTGAAATGAGATGTAAAAATGAGTAACACAGTACCCAGCTCTGGGTTGAGAAATAGAATCATTGCTATGGCTCAGAGGATATACCAAGATGAATAAGACACTTTCTCTGATTTCAAAGAACTTATAAAGTAGCAGGGGGCAAAGCAAATGCATAACAAGCTGGTACATGGAAAAGAGCTGTCATGTCAGGCAAGGCCTTGAAAGCTGTGTTGGCCACCTACTGTGTGATCTTAGCCTGTTACTTAAAAATCTCTCAATCTCCTGGTTATCATTAGCAAATGGAGACCTTGCTATTTAACTCAGAGGGTTGCTACAAAGGTCAGAGACACCGTGGGTTAGGAGCTTTGCAAAATGTGCAGCATATTGTAGAGAGTCAAAAATAGTAGGTATTATCATCATTCATTCCATTACTGTGAACTCATAAAAGCAATAGTCCAAGAACATATATAACAGATGTCATTGAGAGCATCGTAAATCAGATGACGCTATGATAGTTCAGTGGAGGGAGAGGTGCGTTTGGTTGGAGAAAGGAGGACAGGAAAAATAACAGCATTTCAAGAAAAAGAGATTGAAATGGGGAAAATTTCAAGCAAAAGAACGGCTTGAACAAAGCGATATCTTTAGGAAAGCTGGCATGGGCTCAAGTACCAGTTGTTGGTTTTCTAACACAGAGTGTACAAAGCACAATAATGGAAGCTATTGAAGTTTTGAATCAAAAGCTAAGGTGATAGCGTTTATTCTCTCTAAAGTTTTGAGAGCAGAAACACAGGTTACAGAGCCTGGGTTTGGGAAGGATCATCACAAGTGGTCTATAGGTTTTGAATGCATGAAGATATACTAGGGGTAGGAGGAACAGTTAGAAGAAAGTGTCAATAGTTCAGCTGATAATAATTACTGCAGTGATTACAAAAGCTAACATTATGGGCATTTACTATGTGCCTGGCGAATGTGCTTTAAATGCATTAATTATTTTTTTAAATCCTCGGAACTATTCACAATTTAATTTGTATTTTACAAGTGAGGAAACTAAAGTTTACAGAAGTTGACTCAAGATCCAGTCTGACATCAAGTTCATGTCAGGCCCAAGATTCAAACGAGGCATCCTTCATACCAAAACTAACATTCACAGAGGTTCTCAGACGCGGGATGGCGTTTTTGAAATTCTAAGTGAACAAACAATTTAAATCAAAGGTATGGCCATGAGGACAATTCTTAGGCTTTCAAAATAAATAAACTATGTCGGGCTTGCATTTTCTCTCTGCTCTGCAGCATAAATTCCAAGAAGCTAAATACACATTAATTTGCTACATAGCAAACATGTAATGTGTTTGTTGAATGACTGAGTAAATGACTATGCATCTTATCTGCCAGACCTGTTAGGCACACAGGACACTAGCCCCAATAGCACAAGTTTTATCCCCTAGCTAGGAATTCTCTTATGCCAGTAGAAGAGAGATTGAGAGAGAGAGAAAGATAATGTCAGGCTTGTTCTTGGAGAGTGGCATGACAATTCTGCCCATGTCTCTTTTGTTCGTAAAATTCTTCGGTGATTCCTCACTGTCTTTAAGACAAAGTTCAACCTCAAAAACATGAAAGAAGAGGCCCTTTGTAACATGGACCCTGGCTAGCTTTCAAGCCCTGATATCTTCTGCTCTCCTGTACACCTGGGGCCCACATGCTGAGTAGTTTGCTATCATTAAAACGTGGTGTATCTCTCCGCGTTTCCCTAGCTTTTCACATGCCATTTCTTTGCACTTGGATACGTTTGCACATTTTCTTGCAGTTTTTACCTGGAAAATAAAGCACTCCTCCCCAGCCACCTCCTTTGTGAACTCCTCCGAGGACCCTTCCTCACAGCTGGTACCAGCACTTGATGCTAGCGTTCCCTTCCCAGCACACATTGCCTTGTCCCTGCACTCTGGTGGCCCACTGGACTGTGAGCGTCGTGCCTGCTTCCTCAGCTGCCAGCAGGGTGCCCTGCCTACCAAATTCACACTCAATACCGTTTTTTGAGTTGAAACGCTTACTATAGCACTGAACCCTGGTCATTTGAAATGCATTTATTTACTATTATGTGTTTCTCAATCTGACCATATGCTAACTGGAGGGGAAAATTGTACTGGTCGACTTAGTATCCATAGTTCACAGGTGCTCAGAACTGCTTTTTTTTACCAATTGCATAGCAACCCTATCGTTGTTAGACGCCGCAAGGTTGGAAAGATATTCTTCAGTGTTTTTATCTAGAAACTTCGTGGTTCTGGCTTTAAGTTTTCGTTGTGAAATATTTTTAATTTATTTTTGTATATGGACTGAGTTAAGAGTTGAGCTATTTATTCAAGATAAGTGGAAGTATATCCCTACGAAAAGATGGTGAAGGAACAGTCACAACATTATCATTTGAAAGAGCCAACAGCCAGGAGGAGAACAAATGGCCACCAGCGCAGAAAAAAATCAACAAGTTGTGGTATGTTCATACAAAGGAATATTAGTCAGCAGTAAAATGAACATAGTACTTAAATCTCCAGGACCATGCATGATCTCAAAAACACTATGTTGAATGAAAGAAAGTATACATAAAACATACATACTGTACGATTCCATTTATGAGAAAGTTTAGGTGTATACAGAACAATCTGTGGTGCTAGACATCAGAAAATATTAACTCAGCAGGTTGGGTTAATTGACTGGAAAGGAGGATGAGGAAACTTGCACTACATAGCTTATTTTGGGTGGTGGTGACATGGGGGTATATGATTATTGAAAATCAACCAACAACAATTAAAATGTGTATATTATCCCTTGATAAAATAGAGTAAAACTAAAATAGAATATAAAATAAAATATAAAACGAAACAGAATAAAAGAAAAAAGAGAGGAGTGATTGATCACCTTGGTTTTTTTAAAAATTCTGCCATTTAATGAAAGGACTTGAGATACACCTTCAACTACTACTTTCAGAAATTTCTACTTCCTCTCCTCTGATTTATAGCAGGGTCGGTCTTCACTTTGGTCACTTCCAAGCTAAAAATCTCCCTCCTCTGGCTGTGGAGTGAGAGTCCAGATACCCAAGGTCTTCACCAGCCCTAGAAAGCTGCCCATCACTGAATGTCAATTGTCAGGAGCTCTGCCTCCCTCTAGCCCCTGCCTTTGGAGCTCATTTATCTTCTAAAAAAATAATAAAATTACGGGTTTATTTTATTCTGGAATGTACACTGAGAAAATTGAAGCTCAGAGAAGTTCAAAAGCTTTACAAAGTCACAGAAATGGTATTTTTTAAGTGCTAAAACTCAGTGAGTACAAAGTCTGTGCTTGCTCATTCCACTTTACCGCATTACCTGGACACAAAGGAGACTTGCAGAGCTGTTGTGCGCACATTCATGTTTTGGCGGAGGTGGACCAACAGACGCTGGCCTGCTTAACGCTAGAGCAGATGGTAATCCTTCAGATTGTTGTATGTATCAGTACTGAAATGCTAATTAACTCACATCAATTCAAGGAAGATTATATTAATTTACCGTGTATTAGGTATGTTTTACGTCTCTGTGTCCCAAAGTAGTAGTAAGTTTGGTGAGCCTAATTTCTCTTCCAGCTCACTTAGTTTTATGTATTATTACTCAATAAGTAGTAATTCATTTAACATTCATAAAGCAACTAATATGTGAACGTCCCAGATTTAAGTGCTGTGCAGAAAGAAGAAAAAAAAGACATGAGAGTACAAGAGAGAATTCAACTCTTCAGCACATATTATTTTGTTTAAAGCACTGCTTCTTCTTGCCTACCTATATTCCAAAAATATAATAGGGCAGTATGTCACCCTTTCTACATTCATAACTGAGTTTTAGAGATAAGATGTTTAAAGATATTTTCTTTTTATTTAGTCCAAAATTTTTACACCACTTTATTAATATTTTTAGAAAGATTATTTTCCAGTGGCTTAGTAAAGAAATAAACGAAAAGTTATCCCTGTGTTATTCAACAAGAATGTCAAACATAATTGGAGAAATTAGGACAAAAAACGATAGTTGTAAAAAATAAAACCAGAGGTAGTCTAGTCCACAAAATATATTCCAGAGTTTTCTATAAGCTTGCCATAGTTTGGCAGAAAATTTGGTTCTGACCTTTCGAGCAGTTTGTTTTAAAGAGGGAAAAGCTACATGCTGTACCCTTCACAGTTTTCATTATATTAAGAAAACCAGAGGACTTCCAGCAAAATGGCGCTCTAGGCAGAAGCACCACACTGTCCCTCCACAGCAAAGATCCGAAAAACTAAGCCAAACAGATAAAACAGCAATCCTGAAACCCTAAAACATCAAATGAAGAGATAAAGAACTCAGCCAAGCACCAATGGAGTGAGAAAACTGACAGAGAACGGAGAGCGAGGAGAGATTCTTGAGAGGTCCCGTATCAGCTAACGCAGCATGGATCTGCCATCTTGGACTCCTATCAAAGACCAGCAAATAGGGGGTATGAGAAAGCAGCTTCATGGAGCTTCTAGCGGGGGACAGAACAACTGGTAATTTGCAATATACACTTTCCCACCCCCACACTTCTTCACCCCCACTCAGCCTCCTCTGCTTCCCGTGGCCACAGTCTCTTGTCCAGGAAGCACTGGCTGCTTGGATTACACCCACCTGCTCTCACCAGCTCTCTGAGTGTCATTTGTTGGCTGCTGGTGTTGCTTTTTTTCTGCTTCTTTTGATTTCTTCCTTACCTCTCACTGCCTCCCCCTCCTTTCGCTCAAATACCTGGCTCTGTGCATCATCTTTGCTTCTTCCTCAGGGGCTGCAGAGCTCCAGTAATTTGCAATATATGCTTC
>NW_004443958.1:22713669-22715167 GCF_000243295.1 Trichechus manatus latirostris | reverse complement strand
GGGAAGCACCAGCCACTTGGATTCCCCCCACCCGCACTCACTGGCTCTCTGAGTGCCATTTGTTGCTTTTTCTCCACTTCTTTTGATTTCTTCCTTACCTCTCACTACCTCCCCCTCCTTTTACTCAAATACCTGGCTCCGTGCGCCATCTTTGCTCCTTCCTGAGTGTCTGCGGAGCTCCGTTCCAGTGTGGAGCTGCTTCCCGGTCTGAGCTACCGAGCTGGTGAGATCTTGGGGCTTTTGTTTGTTTATTTATTTTGGGTTGTTTGTTAGTTTTCTTTTCCTTTTCTTGAGTTGGGAACCCGTTCTAGCCTGGCGGTGCTGCGTGGCTTGAAGCCTACACACTTGGCTTGCACAGACGTGCAGAGGAATCCCTGAGGGCATTTCTTTCTTTGTGGGTTTTTATTTTCTGTTTTTTTGGGGGGCTTTTCTTGTTTGTTTGTTGTTGTTGATGTTGTTGTTTTTTAATTTGTTTTGTTTTCTTTTCCCCCTTTTTCCCTTTTTGTCTTTCTTCATTACTCAGTTTCTCGTCTCTCTATACATTCTCTCTCTTTCTGTTCCATGAATACCTGGTGCTGAATACCTCTACGCCGTCTAGCGAGGCTGTACTGCAACACTTGTGAACAACTTCCCCAGACCTCATAGCTGCACCGGTGGGATCCCTGGGACTTTGGTGTTCTTTTTCCTTCCTGATTTTATTTATTCATTGTTTTCTTTTTTTCCTTTTCTTTCTTCTTCCCCTTTTTGTTTTTCTCCATTTCATAGTCTCTCATCTATCAAATCCAACAGCAAGTTCCCCTAGCACTCTTTTTCATTGTTTCTATGTTTTGACTCCTGTTCCTCTCTCCTCTCTCCCATATCCATCTTGGCTCCACACATAACAATCTCACCGCTACATCCTGCCTACCTGCACCATGTGCTTAACATCACACCATCAAGCAGCACAGGCACGGCCTACTGGAACCTTCCCTGCACTGATTATGGACCCGCCCTGGTGGCTGTAGTAAGTGCTACAAACAACTCGTCCTAGGAACTCCTCTTCAGCTAGATCTTCCCTGATGTACCGTATCTGAGAGACTGACCCTGCCAATTGGAGAAGGAGGTGAAAAGTATCGTGCCCACCGATTAGCAAACAACAGAGAACACACAGCCCACCTACTCAGACATAGCCAAATAAAAAAAAAAGGATGAAACAAACAAATCTATAATCAATAAACGAGAAAAATAACTACTGAATGCCCCAAAGACAGCAGAAAATATAAAAACATTTACAAAAAACAGGACAGGATGGTTCCAGTAGGCATCGAAAATAAAACAACAGATGACTTTTCAGTGGAAGAAAAGGCACTAGAACTACCTGATAGGGAATTCAAATCTCTAATACTCAGAATTCTCCAAGAGCTGAAGCAAAAAGCAGACAAAAATGAGGAAAAAATAGACAAATTCATGGAAAATACAGACAAAAAATTGGAAGAATTCAGGAAAATAATGCAGGAAC
>NW_004443958.1:22673552-22707720 GCF_000243295.1 Trichechus manatus latirostris | reverse complement strand
TACTACTGTTTCATGAGAAACTATTTGTTCTGTAAATCTTCACCTGAAGTAGAATAAAAAATAAAAAAAAAACGCAACAGCTGCTTTATTCTTACTGAGACATTATCTCCTAGTAAATAGGAGACTGTAATGTAATAGAAAAACATTTTACTTACATCATTAAGAGAAGTTTTTTGTTTTTTTTTTTTAATGAAAATTCCTCAATAAAATAGATAAAATCACATCAGAGCAGAAAACACAGATAGTAGTAGTAGTATTGGTTTTCATTTAAAGTTTTTTTTGTTTTTTATTTGACTCGCTCTCAAGAATACGAATTCCATCAGGGTCAGAGCCAAGGACTTCATTTGTTCTGTTCGTGACTGTATTTTTATTACCCAGAACACGGCTGGAATACTAAATGTAATTGATTAATGTATGTTGAATGCATAAGTGAATGAGTAAACAAATGACTAGATAATCATCAAATAATTTAGAAGATTCCACAAGTTACACGACCTAGACATGTTATGAAACCTTTGCAAGATACTTCCTCATCACTAAATTAGGTAGACTACAACATATCTCAGAGACCCCTAATGCAAATTCCATGGCGTACTTTAAATAACAGACATAGATGAATGACAGCTCTTTCCTTCATTATGATAAGTGCATCTTAGGGACAGTGAGGAGGTGGAGGAAGAAGAAGAGTAGGGGTGAGGTAGAAACAGGGAGGGGGGAGGGAGGAAGAGAGCAAGAGCAAGAGCCTGACTCTAAAGGTTTATAACCTGAAGAAAAGCAAAAAAGAAATGCAGTCAGTTCATGCAGCATGTAAATATTCATTCATTTATTCAGCCACATAGTGTTAAATTAGGGATCCTGCCAAGGTTATGTCAGAGTTTTCACAAGATCTGACATACGTGCTGAAATAAATTTCAGGTTTATTCTGTCTTAGTCATCTAGTGCTGCTGTAACAGAAATACCCCAGGTGGATGGCTTTAACAAAGAGAAATTTATTCTCTCACAGTTTAGGAGGCTAGAAGGATGAAATCAGCGTGCTGGCTCTAGGGGAAGGCTTTCTTTCTCTGTCCACTGTGAGGGAACTTCCTCATCAAACCTCCCTTGGGTCTAGGAGGTTCTCGGCACAGGGACCCCAGGTCCAAAGGATGTGCTCCATTCCCAGCTCTTTTTTCTTGGTGGTAGTAAGTCCTCCTCTCTCTGCTTGCCTCTTTTGTCCCTTGTAAAATAAAAGGTGATGAAGGCCACACCCCAGGGAAACTCCCCTTACATTGGATCAAGGCTATGACCTGAGTAAGGGTGTTGCATTCCACCCTAATCCTCTTTAACATAACCTAATTTTGCCTCATTAACCACAGGCAGAGATTAGGATTTACAACACATATGATAATTATATCAGGTCACAAAATAGAGGTGTCATGGTTTGAATTATGTCCCCCAAAAAATGTGTGTATCAACTTGGCTAGGCCATGATTCCTGGTACTGTGTGATTTTCCTGTATGTTGTAAACCTGCTTCTATGATGTTAATGAGGGAGGATGGGTGGCAGTTGTGTTAGTAAGGCAGGACTGGATCTACAAGACTGGATTGTGTCCTGAGGCAATCTCTTGAGATATAAAAGACAGAAGTGAGCAGACAGACAGGGGGACCTTATACCATCAAGAAAGCAGTGCTGGGAGCAGTGCACGTCCTTTGGACCGGGGTCCCTGTGCCGAGAAGCTCCTAGTCTGGGGGAACACTGATGAGAAGGCCGAGGGAGAGAAAGCCTTCCCCTGGAGCTGACACCCTGAATGTAGACTTTTAGCCTACTTTGACTCTGAGGAAATAAACTTCTCTTCATTAAAACCATCCACTTGTGGTATTTCTGTTGTAGGAGCACTAGATGAGTAAGACAAGAGGAGAACCACATACTTTTTGGGGACACAGTTCAATCCATGACATTCTATCCTTTAACCTCCCCCCCCCAAATTTATGTCTTTGCCACATGTAAAACACTTTCACCCTATCACATCATCCCAAAAGTCTTAAATTAACTCCAAGTTCAAATTCCATCCTGGGGCAAAATTCTTCCTCATCTGTGAACTTGTGAAATCTAGAATACAAGTTATCTGCTTCCAAAGTACAATGGTGGAACAGGCACAAGGTAGACATTTCCTTTACAACTGAGAGACATGGGGGAGAAAAGAATAACGGGCACCAAGCAAGCCAAAAGCTCAGTAGAACAATTTACATTAGCTCTCAAGGCTTGAAAATAATCCTCTTTTCTCAGAGACCACCTAGGCAGTGGCCCTGTCCCCCAGACTCTGAGTGTTGGCCATGCTTTCTGGATTCTATGTGGAGGCCCTTTGGCCCTGAGCTTTAGCTCCACCTTCCAGGCCCACTGGGACAGCAATACTGCTCCCTCCGCTTTGGGCGGTCCCATTCCCCTAGTCCATCTTACTGGCCACCCTACCCCCTAAGCCCCAGCAGGCCCAGTTCTTCTGCCCCTCAGGCATGGCAGCCCTGTTCCCTCAGCTTTGGGCAGTAGCTCTGGTCCCATCCCCCTGGCACTCGGGAATGGCAGCCCCAAACTCTGGAAGTGAGTTGGTGAAGATCTGACTCTTTGAAACTAGGAGGCTGTGGCCCGACCCTTTGAAACGGAGATAGTAATTTTGAGGGACAGGTTAGGAGAATTTTGCAAAAATGAAAGAACAAGCAGTTGCTTGATTCGGGAGCTCTGGCAGCAGACTGGCTGTTTCAGCATATGCTGTTGTTGTTGGCTGCTATTGCATCGATTCTGACTCATGGCGACCCCACGTGTGCAGAGTAGAACTGGTCTGTGGGGTTTTCAAGGCTGTGACTTTTCAGAAGCAGATGCCAGATCTGTTTGCCAGGGTGCCTCTAGGTGGGTTCAGTCCATCAACCTTCCGGCTAATAGTGGAGTGCTTAACCATTTGCACCAGGAGACTCATCCAGGGACTCCATTTCAGTATAGAAACCAGAGGAAGTCGGAAGAACAGAACAGAGTATAAAGGGATATAAGTGGGTAGGCGTTAGGCTCTATTTGCCTAATTTTACAGAGCATTGACTCAGCTAGGAGACTATACAAGTTGGGGATTTATTTTTGCTACATGTTACAGAAAAATCAACTAATGAGCTGAAATATAATGGAGATTTATGTTTTGATTTTCGGGGTATGTTTTGTGTGTGTGTGTGTGTAGGTATCATTAGGGTACAGATCTGTGTTTCTGGGGTATTTCTTCAGGATTGCAAGATGTAGTTTCTTGTTTTAATATCACAGCAAGACCCTAGCCAGGTGTTTTGGATTTAATTGTGCCCCCCTACCCCCTAAAAACAAAATGTGTGTTGGAATCCTAAACCCTACACCTGTGATGTAATCTCATGTAATGTAATGTAATCACTTTCCGTAATGCAATCTAATGTACTATGATTAATCAGTCAGTTGAGGTCACACCAGTGCAGGATGGATCCTCAGCTCAATCACTTCTGAGTTATATAAAGAGCAGGACAGACACGGAGAAGCCTGTGCATATCGGGGAAGACAGACGCCATGTGAGGATCCCACAGAAACCGAGGAACACTTGGGGCTACGAATCAGCACTGCTGAAACCCTAATTTGAACTTTTAGCCTCCAAAACTGTGAGAAAATAAATTTCTGTTCTCAAAAGCCACCTTTTTGTGGTATTTCTGTTACAGCAGCACTAGACAACTAAGACGTCAGAAGAAGCAGTCAAACGGGAATTTCCCAGCAGTTCCCGGAAACTTGCACTTGGCTCTCATTGACAAGCGGGGATGGATTACCCAATAAGCAAGGTATGCACGAGCTTACTTGTGCTTACTTACTAATCTGCAGTGCACAATTTCACCTGTCCCCCATCCCATCAAAGACGTGGTGAAACCCCTGTGAGAGTGTGCACTACCGATTAGTACATAAACACCATTAAGTACCGTGCTTACTGTAAGCAGGTGCATACCTTGCTTACCGGTTAATCCGCTTCTGCTGGCAAGAACTAGGTCACGTGGTTAAGTCTAGCTGAGAGATTGGGATGGATGGTTTTTTGTTTTCTCTTTGTTTATTTTTTCTTAGCTAGGTTGTCTGAAAAAAAAAAAAAATCTACCTGTTGTTAGTATGAGCAAAGGGAAGAATGGGTACTTCATAGACAGCTAGCGGTCTCCCCTACAAGTTCCTCCCCTGTACCCAATATCCGTAAAGGCACTTTTCCCTACACCTCAAACACTCTCTCCTCAGCCCAGAAACAGCCTTGCTCCCATCAGTCACTGCGTCCAGCTCAAATTCCAGAATCTCAGAGTCACATGACATTAAGCGTGCTTCTGACTCCTTGTTACCTCAGCTCCTCCTGGAGGAGGTCACTTCAGCACAGGCTGCTGCCAGATGGGCCCAAGCTGGACATTGATTTACAAATACTGATTCCCCAAAAACTTAGTGGACTGCCACTGTCTTTGTTTAATTATTTGTGCAAATGACTACAATCAGAGATGCTGCCACAACATACATGTTAATCCCAAGAATGTTCGCCTCTTGGCTGGGAGCTTCTCTGCGGGGTCCATTTCTCCTTCTCACCCTGATGCCTCCTGGCTTAGGGCCCCTTAAAACAGCAGGCCCAGGTGGGAGACACTCAGCATTGTTTCTCCCAAAGACTAGCAAGGAATACCTCAAGAAAGGTGCTTTCTCAAAAAAAAGGCTTTGGCCCACCATCTTAACTCCTACTACGACTGCTGTTTTTCCAAGACCCCATATGACTATTTTAACTGGTTGTGCAGAGGTAGCGGTTATTTCCCACCCTGCACTGCTCCAGATAATGAACCCCTCTGTTAATATAGAATACAGGCTACAACCAAATAGCACATCCCTCAAAAAAAAAAAAAAAAATTGATGTGGGGTCAAGTAGGACTCATGGCAACCCCCTGTGTGTCAGAACAGAATTGTGCTCCACAGGGTTTTTAATGGCTGGTTTTGTGGACACAGATTGCCAGGACTTTCTTCCAAAGTACCTCTGGGTAGACTTGAACCTCCAACCTTTTGCTCAACAGCTGGGTGTGTTAACTGTTTGCACCAGCCCAGGGACTCCATACAGCTCTTGGCACTGTGGTATTTCTCCCTATATCATTCTGCAGACTGGCATGGTCTGATCTGAGTTTATCTCCATCTTGGGTAAGGTAAATGTACATTCCACTTTGCTTGGTAGAATCCTGACTGACACTCCTCCAGGCATAGTTTACCATATGATTTAATGAGGGTATTATTATTCGATCCAAAACTAGATGAGGAAAATGCATGAAAAGAAAATTATAGGGTCATTTCTCTTATTACTACCTAATCAAAAATCTTAAATAAAATATTAGCTATCCAAATCCTACATTGCATTTAAAATGCATCATGATCAAATAAGATTTACTCCATAAAATCAAGAATAGTTAAAGATCAGTAAATTGATTCTTTAGGAGGAAAATTATTATATTCTGCGATAGAAAAAAAGCATTTAAAATGAACCATCACTTATTTATGTTAAAATTGTACTCTTCTGAAACTAAGAACCTCTTTAACATGGTAAAAGGTATTTAACAAAAAACTACCGAAAGCAGTATGTTTAATTGTGAAACTTCATATTTATATCATTTCTAAGAACATACATAAATGTCCATATTCAGCGTTCTTGCTTAATATTCTACTAAAGTTTATGACCAATGATATAAGAAAAGAAGAATAAATACAGCTGGTGTGGATTTGAAAATAAGATAAAACCAACTTTAGGGGAAAAATACTAGAATCAACTGCAAATTATTAAAACTAATAAGAGAATTCAGGAAGCCCAGACTGTCTAGAAGACAGAGCCTATGATAAAAGCTATGTGCTAACCCTGTTTGAGTTACAATTCCAGGAAAGCTAGAATGGGGTGAACAAAGGGTAGCTAGGCACAGAAGGACGGAGAGAAAACATACAAGGAAATGTGTTTCCAAACTGGATGCATCTGTATAACAAGCTCAGATGGTTACTTTGTTTCAGAGGATGTCTTCAGAGAGGGTCCTCTCTAAACAGGATTGAGGAGGTTCAATGTCACAGAGCTGAACCATCCTGAGTTGTTACTGTGTGCCGTCGAGTCGATTCCTACTCATAGTGACCCTGTAGGACAGAGTAAACCCATAGGGTTTCTTAGGCTGTAATATTTATGGAAGCAGATCGCTAGGTCTTTTCTCCCACGGAGCAGCTGGCAGGTTCGAACCGAAGACATTTTGGTTAGCAGCCGAGCTCTTAACCATTTTGCCACCAGGAAGGGTGTCATATTAAGGACTCAGACATCGTGTTTGTTGCAGCTGGGTTGGGCATTCATAAGTGGTATTCGCTGGAGGATGCAAGACCTGTCCCACAATTAGAGAATCACAAGCTATGTGAATTCCTCTATGCTAATTTATCTCCAAATCAATCCTCTTTAAGGTATTGGTGAAAGTGGTGATAATCATGATTGTATTAATATATTCATATGCTCAGCTGCTAACTGAAAGTATGAGTCCACCCAGCGGTGCCTCGGAAGAAAGGTCTGGTTATCCACGTCCAAAAAAACCTGCCACTGAGAACCTTATGGAGCACAGTTTTACTCTGACACACATGGGGTCGCCATGAGTTGGAATCCACTCAAGGATAACTGGTTTAAGAAGGAATAGTAGACATTCAAATAATATTCATGTTCTTTACTTCCCTTTAATTCTATGTGTTTGGCTTCTGTGATTTCTCTCTCAGCCTTTGAGTCACCTTATCTCGCCTCCAGCCTGCAGAGCCCCGAAGCCCCAGTCCTGCCCCTAAGCGAGAGTGGAACACCTCCAGTTCCTTGCAGGAGGTGTCTGGCTGCAGCGGGGTGCAATTAAAACGCCAGAAAGAAAAATGGAAAATATAAAAAGGGGGGAAAATGGAGCCGCCTCTCATTTTAGTTTGCCTACTAATTAGCAAAGTAATTAAAAAACACCCAGGCAAACTTGACAGATCTCTGTAACGCTGCCATTCTGTGTAGCTTCTTCCTGTGGTGAGGACAGCTGATTGATGGACCCTTCCTCCCTTTCGCTTTCTTTTGAAAGCTCAGAGCTCCTTTGGTCTTTTGGCAAGTATGTATCTTTCCGATGGCAAATGCAAGGATCAAGAACTTCAGTCACAGTAGCAATGCTTCCTGCTAGTAATTTGCAGCCCACGAAAGCATTCAGATATGTAAATTTAACTCACACACTGTCTACGTAAGATCATCGGGGTGCGTTATTTCCCCATTTTACAGGTGAGGACATCGTGTTCTGCTCCTAATGGACTGCAACCTGCTTGCGTTGTTGTTGGTTGCTGCGCTCGCGTTGTCCCCGACGCACGCAGACCTCAGGAAGAGAAATGCCGCCTGGTTCCTGTACCATCCCCGTGATTGGTTGCAGGTTGGGCCATTGTGATCCATAGAGTTTTCGTTGGCTGGTTTCAGAAGCAGATAGCCAGGCCTTTCTTCCCAGTCTTAGTCTGGAAGCACCACTTAAACCTGTTTAGTATCATAGCAACACACATTCGTCCACTGACAGACAAGTGTTGGCTGTGCATGAGGTGACCTGGCTAGGAATTGCACCTAGGTTTCCTGCACGGAAGGTGAGAATTCTACCACTGAACTACCAATGATTTCTAGCCTAGTGGAGTGAGTGGTTCATAGCTGCGTATGAATTCCCAAACATCAGCACCCGCTGGGGAATGCATGAATGAACTCACCAGTGAGTGAGGCAGGGGGCTCCCTGAGGTCTCAGAGCTGCTAAGTGCAGGCCTGTACATAGAGTAACAGCAGTATCTTCAGGCTCTACCCCCTTACCAGCTTTGACCTTCAGCCAGTTACTGCCTCCATCTGTCTGATGAGGACATTGTGGAGATTTAATATCAAGTTATTAGAAAGGTGCCCGGGATATAGTAAGTGCTTATTAATAACAACGGTCACTTTCTTCTGCGCCCTGCTCTCACTGCCTCCAGGACTCAGTGCCTTAACCCAGCCACTGTGGCAGTTTGCCTTGTGTGGAAAGCGAGTGAATGCGACGGTGTGATATGGAAACAGTTGGTCAGTAAAACAAGGAAGTTTGTATTTATTTAACTCATTGTGGTCCGGTGAAGAGGTAAAAAACATGCATATTGCTCATGACATATAACCTACATTATTCAACTTGAAATTAAGTCTTTTAGAAGCTGTCCTCCTTTTGGAAGAAAAAAGAAAGACTGTACATGTCTTAGTCATCTAGTGCTGCTGTAACCGAAATACCACAAGTAGATGGCTTTAACAAAGAGAAACGTACTCTCTCGCAGTCTAGGAGGCTAGAAGTCCAAATTCAGGGCGCCAGCTCCAGGGGAAGGCTTTCTGTCTCTGTTGGCTCTGGGGGAAGGTCCTTTATCATCAATCTTCCCCTGGTCTAGGAGCTTCTCAGTGCAGGGACCCTGGGTCCAAAGGACATGCTCCACTGCCAGTGCTGCTTTCTTGGTGGCATGAGTTCCCTCTCCTTTCTGCTTGCTTCTCTCTTTTATATCTCGAGAGAGTGACTTAAGGTACAACCTAATTCTCTAGACTGAGTCCTGCCTCATTGACATAACTGCTTCTAATTCTGCCTCATTACTATCATAGAGGTTAGGATTTACAACATGTAGGATAATCACATCATATCACAAAATGGTGGACAACCGCACAATACTGGAAACCATGGCCTTGCCAAGTTGATAACACATTTTTCAGGGACACAAAAGTGGGCATTGCTGACTCTATTTTGACAGATATGGAAACTGAGGTTCAGAGAGTGTGGAAGGATTTTCCAAGGTTAAGTTAGAAGATCGGTTTGACACTTAATGGAAGGTGTCTGCTTCTCAAGCCAATATGCACATGCATGAACACACATACACACAGTATGTACGTGCATACGCTAGCTATACGCCATCATTTATTTTCAACCTTTTTGTCATCTTTAACTATTTAGTTCAGTTATTGCCAGAGAAATTATCTTAGATGTTTTCTTAATCTTGTCCACTGAGTTTCATGCTTCATTTCTACTAAAAATGACAGGTCCCTGCAACAAGTGTACAGGGTGTTTCAATGCAGTTGCATTCTGTAAAGAATATAAGGTTGATTAGTCAGCTAGGCTAAAAGAATATCCTTAGGGAGGCTCCCACCTGGATTTCTGTCTTGATAGGCTCCCTTTTCTAGCCCTTGGGCCAAAGAGAGCATGCTTCTGGGGGGATTTTATGTTGGTACCTCTGTGTGTTTCTGAGTTGCTAGCTTCTTCTGCTTCAAGTCTGGGATATACAAGGAAAAAAATTCCATGGAACGCACCACCACGTTTTTTTTATTGGGTTCTGAAGTCTCTGTCCACTTGAGTTGTCTTCTATTGGTTTATATATGAAGTTCAGGGGTTTTAGTTGTAATTAGCAGCAATAATAAGGGAAATTTGTTTATTTTGTCCTTCTGGAAGCAGTTCTCTCCTCCATCTTTTAAAAAAAATTGTCTCTGAATAAAGAATCGTACGTTGCTGTGTTTTGTTTTTGTTTTTACTTTTAACGCTTTAAAATTTCATTCCACTCTTTTCTTGCTTGTTCACTGCCGTTGTTATGTTTGTTTCTCTGTAGATCAGATGCCCCCTCTCTCCTTCCCACCACCTCTAGTTTCCTTCAAGATTTTCTCTTTGTCTTTGGTTTTCTACAGGTTGAATATGAAATGTGTATTATGAAATTTGTAGAAGTTATCCTGCTTGGTGTTCTCTCTGAACATCCTGAATATGTGGTTTGGTATCTAATATTAGTTTTGGGGAGTTTGTGGGCATTATTAATTCAAACATTTCCTGTCCTCAGGTTTCCCTTTCTACTCCATCTACTATTCTAATTACACAGACATTACACATTTCGATAATGTTCTAAAGTCCTTGGATATTCTGTTTATATTTTCATTCATTTTACTCTTTCCATTTCAGTTTGGGAAGTTTGACTAACCTATCTTTAAGCTCACCAATTCTTTCCTCAGCCATGTTGAGTCTATTGATACATCATTTGAAACCATTCTTCATTTCTGTTATTATTATTATTAGAATTTCCTTTTGATTCTTTCTTGGCTAGTATGAAAAAAAATAGAATAAATACCAGGATAGGACAAATGAAAGTACACTATTTTAAGGTGCTTGTGCTGTATGAAAGTAGTAAAATATCACTTGAAGGAAGACTGTGACAAATTAAAGGTATATATTATACCCTATAAATCCTAAAGCAACCACTAGAAAACAGAGTTACAGTTAATAAGCAAACGAAGGAGATTAAAGGGAATCATAAAGATAGTAAAATAACAGATGAGACATATAGGAAGAAATACCAGGAAGATAGATTTAAACCTAACCATATCAAAAATCACAGTAAATATAAATGATTAACAAAAAACAGAAGATTAGTGTTTGCTTAGTGCTGGTGGTGGGAATGGGGATTAATTGCAAATGGACATGAGTAATCATTTTGAGGCGGTGGAAAGATTCTAAAACTGAATGCTGTGATGGTTTCACAATTCTGTAAATTGACTAAGAATCATGGCATCGTACACTTAAAATAGGTGATTGTGTTTGATTTAAATTATACCTCAATAAATCTTTTTAAAATATAAATAGTATAAACTTTCCAACTAAAAGACAGATTGTTCAGATCCAACTATATGCTGCTGTATTCATATTCTAGTGCTTCTGTAACAAATTATCAAAAACTGGGTGGCTTAACCCTTTCAAGACCCAATTATTTTCTGCTTTGAATTTTTTGTTGATACTGTATGTATTGGGTCGCTATGAGTCGAAATGGACTCGACGGCAACATGTATGTGTTCTGATTAATGGAAGCTTGCTGAATCATTGAGTGTTGTCGAAATTTTGGTAGGTAGTATGAATTTTTTTTTTTTTTGCCCCCACCAACGATCTAATCCTCCAAGTCTCAAGGGACATACCATGTCCCACATACAGTGTCCTAAAGAAAAAATTTCACAATTTCTATTTACTACCAAAAACGCACACACCTCATACGAAACCCTGTAGAAACAGTAATTTGTGGCAAATGCCTTTTATTTGTGTTCCAAACAGTCATAATGGCCCCTGTCTTGCAGCAACACGCACTGTCAGTGGAAAGCAGCTTCACCATGAACTTGAGAGACGGAAGAAGGTGGGCAACCATGTATCCCAATGGGCATGAAAAAAAATAAATCAGAAATGTATTCTCTCAGAGTTCTAAGGCTAGAATTCTCAAATCAAGAAGTTGGCAAGTCTGTGCTCTCTCTGAAGGCTCTAGGGGAGGAAGTTTTCCTTACCTTTTCTAGTTTTTGGTGGTCCCTGTCATTCCTTGGCTTGCAACAGCATAATTCTAATGTCTGCCTCTGTCTTCACATGGCTGTCTTCTCTGAGCATCGTTCTGCCTCTGTGTCTCTTTTTATGAGGACACCAGTGATATTGGAGCAGGGCCCAACCTACTCCAGTATGACCTCATGTTAACTAATGATATGCAAAGACCCTCTCTATATTCAAATAAGCTCACATTCACAGGTCACAGGGCTTAGGACTGGAATATATCTTTTTGTTGGTGAGGGGGGAGATGCAATTCAACCTCAAACAGCTGCCTGCAAGAAATGCACTTTAAATATATAAACGAAAACAGTTTTAAAGTAAAAAGAAAAAATGCTAATACTAATTCAAAGAGCTTTGGTATTACTATATTAGCATAAAAATAATAGATTGTAGAACAACAAATACTACCAGAGAAAAAGGAGGTAATGTAATTAGGGTAACGGAGTCAGTCCGTCAAGAGCACATGTTGCTGCCGGTTGTTGCTGAGTCAGCTCCGACTCATGGCGACCTTCTGTATAACAGAACAAAATGTTGCCTGGTCCTATGCCATCTTCGTGATCATTGGTATATTTGAACCCATTATTGTGGCTATTATGTTAATCCATCTCATGGAGGGTTTTCCTCATTTTCACGTACCAATCCTAAAACATATGTACTTCATAATAGAGCTTCATAATATATGAAACAAAAAATAATAGACGTATGAAGAGACATGGACAAACCCACAAATATATTCTGAAAATTCAGTACTCTCAGGAATTGACAATAACAAGTAGGCAGAAAATCAGTAAGGGTAAAGAGGACTTGAACGACACCATCAGTCAACCTGACTTGATCTGACATTTATAGAACGGTCCACCCAACAATAGCAGAGTACACATTCTTCACATGTGCACTTGGGGCATTTACTAGCTAGACAATATTCTGGAACATAAAGCAAGTCTCAATAAATTTAAAAGGATTCAAGTCATACAAACAACGTTAGCAGACTACACGGGATTAAACTAGGAAATCTATAAAAGAAATAGCTCTAGAAAATCCCCAAATATCAAGAAGCAAAATGCTTTTCTTTTTTAATATTTTTATATAACACGTATTCAATAAAAAAGAGATAAATTATAAAATATTTTGAAAACTGAAAGAAAACGAGAGCAAACGTTTCAAAATTATTGGGTGCCACTAAAATGGTATGAAGGGTAATTTACAAATTAACGTCTATATTAGAAGAGAATAGAAGCCTTGAATCAATGACTCCAGCTTCCACATCGAGAATCAAGAAAAATAAGAATAAATGAGACTAAAAGTTATCAGCAGAAAGGAAATAATTAAGACTGAAGTGGAACCCAATGAAATAGAAAGAATAAACACAATACAGGAAATTAATGAAATAAAAAGTCTGTTCTTGAAAATATAAATAAAACTAATAAACCTCTAGCCAGACTGTTCAGGGAAAAACAGAGAAAACTAACTATTTCAGGAATGAGAAAGAAGACATCACTAGATTATATTAGTATTAAAAGAATAATACAGGTAGTCCCCAACTTATGACGTATTCAAGTTATGAAAACTGTACTTATGACCATCCTTTTTTTGTACGTCTTATCATTAGTAATATGTACTATATACAATGTTGCAGCACATAATTTGCTGATGTTATCATTCTCAGATGTAATGTTTCCAAACCCCAAAGTCAAATAAAGATCAGATTTATAAAGATACTGATAATGAAAGGCAACGATAATGAAAACTAAGGAAAAAAATGAGGCATTTAACTTACATCAGAACTGACTTACTGCGGAGTAGTTGTTGGAACATAACCCTGTCATAAGTTGGGGACTACCTGTAATGGAAATTTGTGAAAATCATTACATTAATAGATTTGACACTTTTAACAAAACAGAAAAGTTTCTTGAAAGCCACAGACTATGAAAATTCACACAAGAAGAAATAGATAACCTAAACAGTTCTGTGTATATAAAATAAATTGAATTTGTAATTTAAATCTTCCCACAAAATTCCAAGCCCAGATGGCTTCAGTGATGAATTCTACCAAGCACTCAAGGAAGAAATATCATCAATTCTACACAAAATTTTCACAAAATTTAAGATGAGGGAATGCTGACCAATCCATTTAATGAGTCTATTATTATTCAAATTCCAAACCCAAACAAAGATAGAATAAGAGAAGAAAGCCCCAGACCAACATCCCACTCCACTTGAACACAAACGCAAAATTGGAAAAGAAAATTTTAGCAAATTGAATATATATATATATATATATGTGTATATATATATATACACTTTGGATTTATACCAGAAATGCAAGATTGCATTAACCTTTGATAATCAATATAATTTACTATATTAACAAACTAATGCTTAGAAAAATATTATTATTTCAATAATTAAAAAAGTTGACAAAATCTAATATCAACTGCTACTAAAACCTCTTAGCAAACCTGGAACAGAAAGACAATAGACTCATATGAACATTAGAGGAGGTCTATCTTTCTTTATTAGTTTCCTATAGCTGCTGTAACAAATTGGTACTAACTTAGTGGCCTAAAACAAGACAAATGTACTACTGTATAGTTCTGGAGGCCAGAAGAGCTAAATGGATCTTATGTGGCTAAAATCAAGGTACAGGCATACCTCAGAGATGTTGCAAGCTCAGTTCTAGACTACTGCTATGAAGCTAACAGTGCAATAAAGCTAGTCACATGAATTTTTTGATTTCCCAGTGCATGGGATTGACAGGGGCTGCCACAATGGGCTGAAACATAACAAGGATTGTGAGGATGGTGCAGGACCAGTTTCATTCTGTTGTATATAGGGTTGCTATGAGTCAGAACCAACTCGATGGCACCTAAGAACAACAACAAGTACATATAAAAGTTATGTTTACACTATACTGTAGTCTATTAAGTGAAATAGTATTATGTCTAAATAAACAACGAACGTACTTTAATTAAAAAATATTTTATTGCTAAAAAATGCTAATCATCATCTAAGCCTTCAGCAAGTTGTAATATTTTTGCTGGTGGGGGTCTTGCCTCAACATTGATGGCTGCTGACTGATCAGGATGGTGGTTGTTAAAGGTTGGGGTGGTGATTTCTTAAAATAAGACAACTATGAAGTTTACTGCATCGATTGACTCTTCCTTTCACAAAAGATTTCTCTGTAGCATGCGATGCTGCTTGATAGCATTTTATGCTCAGTAGAACTTCTTTCAAAATTGCAGTCAGTCCTCTCAAACTATCAACTAAGTTTATGTAATATTCTAAATCCTTTGTTATCGTTTCAACAATGTTCACAGCATCTTCACCAGGAGTAGATTCATCTCAAGAAACCAGTTTATTTGCTCATCCATAAGAAGGAATTCCTCATCCGTTAAAGTTTTATTGTGACATTGCAGCAATTCAGTCACATCTTCAGGCTCCACTTCTAATTCCAGTTCTCTTGCTATTTCCACCGTGTCTGCAGTTACTTCCTCCACTCAAGTCTTGAACCCTTCAAAGAGCTGGAATCAGCTTCTTCCAAACTTCTGCTAATGTTGATATTTTGACCTCCTCCCCATGAATAACAAATGTTCTTAATGGCATCTAGAATGTTGAATCCTTTCCAGAAGATTTTCCATTTACTTTGCCAAGATCCTTCAGTGGAATCACAGTCTATGGCATCTATAGCCTTACAAAATGTATTTCTTAAATAATAACACTTTAAAGTCAAAATGACTCCTTAATCCAAGGGGACAATCCATCATGAAGACATAACCATAATGAACACCTACCCACCCAATGACAGGGATCCAAAATACAAAAAACAAACTCTAACAGCACTGAAAAGAGAAATTGACAGTTCCATAATAATAGTAGGAGGCTTCAACACACCACTCTCGGTAAAGGACAGAACATCTAAAAAGAAACTCAACGAAGATACAGAAGACCTGAAGGGCATAATCAGCCAACCTGACCTCACAGACATATATGGAACACTCCACCCTACAGCTGCAAAGTACACATTCTTTTCCAATGCACATGGAATGTTCTCCAGAATAGACCACATCTTAGGCCACAGAGCAATCCTCAACAAGATCCAAAACGCTGAGATAATACAAAGTTTCTTCTCTGACCACAATGCCATCAAGGTAGAAATTAACAGGAAAAGCAAGGAAAAAATATCAATTACATGGAAACTGAATAATATCCTGCTTACACATCACTGGGTAATAGAAGAAATCAGAGATGGAATCAAAAAATTCCTAGAATCCAATGAGAATGAAAACACATCATACCATAACCTTTGGGACACAGCAAAGGCAGTCCTCAGAGGACAATTTGTAGCAATAGATGCACACATAAAAAAGAAGAAAGGGACAAAATCAAAACATTAACTACACAACTCAAACAAATAGGAAGAGAAGAGCAAAAAAAAAAGCCCACAGCCACCAGAAGAAAGGATACCATAAGATCAGAGCAGAAATAAATGAAATAGAGAACAGGAAAACAATAGAAAGAATCAACAAAATCAAAAGTTGGTTCTTTGAAAGAATTAACAAAATTGACAAACCACTGGCCAGACTGACAAAAGAAAAACAGGAGAGGACACAAATAACCCAAATAAGAAATGAAATGGGGGACATTACAACAGACCCAACTGAAATAAAAAGGATCATAACAGAGTATTATGAAAAACTATACTCCAACAAATTTGAAAACCTAGAGGAAATGGATAAATTTCTAGAAACACACTACCTACCCAAACTATCACGAAGTGATGTTGAAAATCTGAACATAACAAGAGAAGATATTGAAAAGGTAATAAAAAAAACACCCAACCAAAAAAAAAGCCCTGGCCCAGATGGCTTCACTGGAGAATTCTACAAAACATTCACAGAAGAGCTTGTACAAGTACTACTCAAGCTATTTCAGAGCATAGAAAAGGAAGCAACACTTCCAAATTCATTCTGTGAAGCCAGCATAACGCTGATACCAAAACCAGGCAAAGACGCCACAAAAAAATAAAATTACAGATCGATATCTCTCATGAATATAGATGCAAAAATTCTCAACAAAATTCTAGCCAATAGAATTCAGCATCTTGACTCACGGCCACGTCACTCCGGCAAACAATATAATTAAAAATTTAGCAAATGATTTGAACAGACATTACAGCAAATAAGATACATGTATGGAAAATAGGCATATGAAAATATGCTCATCATCATTAATCATTAGGAACCTGCCAAGTGAAACCTCAATAAGATAACACTGACACCTATTAGAATAGCTTAAGAAAAAATAAATAGAAGACTGATCATACCAAGGGTTGGTGAGAATGTGGAGCAACTGGAAAGCTCATGCATTGCTGGTGGGGGATATAAAATGATACAATCATTTTGAAAAACAGTTTAGATTTTTTCCTCAAAAGTTCAATATGCACCTACCATACGTTCCTACTGTTCAATTCCTATTTATTTACCCAAGACAAATAAAAGCATATGTCTATACAAAGACTAGTACACAAATTTTGATAGCAGCTTTATTTGTAAGAGCCCCAAACTGGAAACCCAAATGTCCATCAACAAGTGAATGGATAGACTGTTATATAGCCAATGGAAAATTAGTCAGCAAAGAAGAATGATCTATTGATACAAGCAACAAAATGGATAAGTCTCAAAATAAACACACTCAGTTAAGAAGCTGACATCTCCCACAAATATATATTGTATGATTCAATCTGTATAAAACCCTAGAAAATACAAACTATATATAGTAAAAGAAAGCTGATCAGTGGTTGCTTCGGGACAGGTGGTGGAGGAATTACAAAGGGACATGAGTAAGCTTTTGGGAGTGATGGAAGTACGCACCTTATTTCCATTGTGCTGATGATTTCATGATATATACATATGGCAAAATACATCAAACTATGCACTACATATGTGTGTAGTTTGTAAAATGTAAATTATATCAC
This sequence comes from Trichechus manatus latirostris, assembly GCF_000243295.1. Lineage (NCBI taxonomy): Eukaryota > Metazoa > Chordata > Mammalia > Sirenia > Trichechidae > Trichechus > Trichechus manatus. The sequence continues at coordinate 22,690,389 of NW_004443958.1, read as the reverse complement.
AATAAATCAGTTGAAATGTGATTGAAGTAAATAAGGGGGAAAAGTATTAAAAAAAAGAACAGTCAGATAATTCAGGTTTTTACCTAATAAGATTTTATATATATTATATATATATACTTCATTCTGTATTATCCTATAGAGGATGAGGGGCACTGAAAGGTTTTCAATAGGGAAATGACATGGTTTTATTATCTTGCTAAAAAGGCCACCAGACAGCAGTGTGGAGTCAGGGCTAGAGAAGGTTGAACCAAGGACCCACATAGCACTCGCATTTGTGCTTCTTGGATATTTGGTCCTTGTTACCATGAACTCCCAGAAAGAGAAACGTAAAAGTTTCCAGCAGACCTAAGTTATGAATATGAATGTGTGCTCAGCAAGCTAGTTCTTTGCTGTATGTCTAATGAGCAGATCAAGGCTCCTGCAAGGGGAGAAAAGGTGCCAGGCGCAGGTAGAAAGCTGGCATGGTGAGGCAGACAGCTCCACTCCAGCTCCTTCCGAAGTCAATGCCTTCTCTCTCACTCAATATTAGACCTGGATATGTTACACCATCTCCTGTTTCATAAAACGGTATTGATTGATATTCAACTGTTTAATCCTAGAAAGGAAAAGAACATTGCATATTTGACTTGGGAGAAACAGCTTTTGGGAAATATCTTAAAGTTTCAGATCCATCATGTGATGGGTTGATTGTGATTGATTGCAAAAACACACATTTTGAAAGTCAAAATTTGAAGAGTCCTATCTTGTTTGGCACAGGAGCCTGATGGCACAAGGGTTAAGTGCTTGGCTGCTAACAAAAAGGTAGGTGTTTAGAATCCACCAGCAACTCCTTGGCAGAAAAATCTGGAGATCTGTTCCCATAAAGATTTACAGACTAGGAAACCCCATAGGGCAGTTCTCATCTGTCCTATAGGGTCACTATGACTTGAAATTGAATCAATGGAACACAACAACAACCTGGCTCACTAATCTCAGTTCTTACTAATCTTCTCTGATGAATACATTTCATCCATGCAAAGATCCAGGTCCATGCCTGGGCTCATGCCTTTGTACCTGCTCTGGTCTTTGTTGAAAATACCTTTATATGCCTAAACTATCATCTATCTCTTCTAGGTAACCCTAGTTACCCTAAGCAGTAAAACAGACTTGTTTTCATTTTCTGCCATTAATAGTTTGTCCATTTCTCTATTATTGAATTAATATTCATTGTTTACCTATGTACCCAACATTATTTCAGCCACCCAAGGAAATACAATGAAAAAAAGAGATATAAATCCCTGCCCTTGACAAGCTTATATTCTTGTTGGGGGAGAGAGAAAATAAAAGTAATAATAACTAACATATGCAGTGTATGCAGTGTCTTAGTTAGCTAGTGCTACTATAACAGAAATACCACAAGTGGATGGCTTTAACAAACAGAAGTTTATTCTCCCACAGTCTAGGAGGCTAGAAGTCCAAATTCAAGGTGCCAGCTCCAGGAGATGGCTTTCTGTCTCTGTTTGCTCAAGGGGAAGGGCCTTGTTATCAATCTTCCCCTGCTTTAGGAGCTTCTCAGCAAAGGGACCCCAGGTCCAAAGGAACATTCCACTCCTGGCTCTTGTTTCTTGGTGGCATGAGGTTCCTCTTCTCTCTGCTAGATTCTGTCTTTTATATCTCAAAAGAGATTGACGCAAGATACAACCTAATCCTGTAGATTGAGTCTTGGCTCATTAACATAACTGCCTCTAATCCTGCCTCATTTACATCATAGAGGTGAGGATTTACAACACATAGGATAATCTCATTAGATCACAAAATGATGGACAACCACACAATACTGGGAATCACAGCCTAGCCAAGTTGACATACATTTTGGGGGGACACAATTCAATCCACAACATGCAGTATGGTAGAAGGTGATAAGTACACGCAGAAAATTAAAACAGGGAAGGAGAATGGGGTGTGCTAGGATCTGGTTTGCAATTTAAAATATGGTAGTCAGCCAGAGTGTCAGTTAAAAAATACATTTGAACAAACACCTCGGATAGAGTGAACCATGTGGATATACTAAGTAAGAAGTTTCCGCGAAGTGGGAAACACAATTGCAAAAGCTCAGTGTGGGATTCTACTTAATATGTTTGAGGGAAAGCAAGGGCTCAGAGTTGCTGGATGAGAGTGTAGGGGAGAATGGGGAGTGATGAGACAGAGAGGGGCATTACGGACCATTGTAAGGATGTTGGCTTTTTTCTTGAGTGAGATGAGAAATTATTCATTTATTTATTCATTCATTATTTGTTTAGAGAAGAGGCATATTACAAGATCGTGCTTACTTTACTCAATCTGGCTGCTGTGTTGAGTATAGTTTGATGGAAGTAGATACAGTGCTGCAGCAGGAAGAACAGCTGGCCTACTACTTGCTGAGTTCACATTTCTTACTTGGGTGATGTGGAGTTCAAATCATGTGAAAGATGATGGTGGCTTAGATAAGGGCGGTTGCAGTGGGAAGTGGTGCAGGTTGGTCAGGTTCTGGATATATTATGAATACACCTAAATCAATTTGTTAGCAGATTAGGTTAAGGGTATAAGGGAAAGAGGAATCAAGAAAGACTCTCAAGTTTTGGCCTGAACATCCGGAAGGATATAGTTTCTATTAACTGAAAAAGCAGAGTGTGGAGGGAAAAAGTTTGAACCAAAGTATCAGGAGCTTATTTTTGGCCGTTTTAAGTGTGAGATCCCAACTTAGAATTCCAGTAGAGATGCTCAGTAGGATGTATGAGTGTGAATTTTGGAAGAAGGGTCTGAGCTGTGTCTATAAATTTGGAAATTAGCACTAATGGTATTTAAGACCATGAATATAAATGAGATCATCGGAGGAAGGAATCTGGAGAGAGAAGATAAAAGGGCCAAGGACTGGGCATTGGGATGCTCTAACATTAACAAGGACCAAGCATCAGAGGGGAATTAGAAGGAGCATCCAGGGAAGCTGGAGGTAATCCAGGAGAGTGTGGTATTCTGGAGGCCAACAGAAGAAAGTATACCAAGAAAGAAAGAGGTATCAATAGTTCCAGTGCTGCTGATAGGTCAGGAAGGAAGAGGATTGAGAATGAATGATTGGATTTATCAACAGGGGTATCAGTGTGACCCCCATAGCACATTGACCTCTGTATTTTGATCACTTTTAATCCTCCTGAATCTCAGGAGTTCTGACTCCACCATACTATTGCAACCTGAAATCCACACCTGTTGCCATCTAGTAGATTCCAACTCATGCCAACCCTATAGAATGGAGTAGAACTGCCTCATAGGGTTTCCAAGGCTGTAATCTTTCCGGAAGCAGACTGCCACGTCTTTTTCCCGAGGAGGAGCTGGTGGGTTCTAACTGCCAACCTTCCGGTTAACAGCCAAGCGCTTAACCACTGCACCACCTAAGCTGCTTTATTGTAACCTTACAGTTTATTTAAATTTGAAAAGCTTTAGTTTCTCTATCTCCAGGAAGGAGATAAGAGTATCTAGATCATAGAGTACTTACTAAAGGGTTGAACGCTAGAAGACATGTGAAAGCTTTAACAAGATGGCCGGTACACAGTAAATGCTCCTTAGCAATTTGTGGTGTTTGTTGTTGCTGGTGTTGCTGGAGAGTATGACACTGATATCATGTTATAGATTTTTGTATTCCTAGAATCTAGTGGAGTGCCTGGCGCATAATAGGCACTCAATACCTGAAAGACTGGAATCCTCAAATGTCTTTGCTATTTCTCCCTTTTTCCTGGTTCTATTTTCCTCCTTCTTAGTTTATAAATGAAACTGGGAAAATTATAAGATTAAAACAATTCAGTGGGGGTGTATTGATGTCATCTTAATAGGAAGTGACAACATCAGCAAAGTCATCTAAAAAGAACTAGGCATGTGAGCTAATCATTAATAAACCCCAACACATTCATTATGTAATAATTATGTCCAGAGCATTTTTAGATTTATTACCTAATTGAATTCTCATACCCACTGGTGAGGTTGTTAATATAATCATTTAGAAATAATAAATCCGGTCATCTGATAATATTTATCAGAATTGTGTTATGTTTGAAGAGTTAAGCTGCATATTTTTTAAATTTATTTGATGTCATGTAATACTTAATTTTTTTCCTATAAATAATAATATCAAGATTCATATAGTTAAATCAGACAGTTTATAGCATAGTCAAATTTGCAAACTCTGAGTTCTTAGCTTGTTGAGTATGAGAAGTTACTATTTCTCATCTGGGAATTCTTGACTCCCAAGATTTAGAAGGACCTCAAAGAGATGAGAGAAAGTTTGAGATGGGTGTGCCAGGCCAGTACTGGAAAGGAGGTCTAACACTCAAATGACGGAATGTGCATGTAGCAGCAGCAAGTCCATGGACAGGCTGGCGCCCAGATTGAGTTTTGAGCCACAGAGAAAGCCTGGGAGAGGCTGAGGCCGGAGTAAAGACAGCCCAAACTTCAACAAAGTCTGAGAGATGACACGGGTTCTTGGAGATCACTCCAAGATTTGTAGTAAAATCAGGCCTGCAGTGGAGGCTAGGAAAGGGAGATGTAGCTGCTGCTGCTGTTGCTTCGTGCTCCCTGATGCCTTCCCAAGAGGCCTAAGTGATGGAGTGTCTAGGATAAGTAGCTTCTCCTCCAGGGGCTGCGAGGAAACTTTTTTTTATGACTCACTTCCTTTTCATTTTAAAGCAGGCATCTTTCCTCTCCATCCCTGCTTAATCCATTTCAAAATGACCTCATGATCCTAATCTGGGCAAATAACCTATCCCAGAATCCTGTCTTTGAATATTCACTGCTGGAGTCCATGGACCGCCACTCACAGCTGATCTGTTAGTGGTGCTGATGCTGCAGGGACCAGAACACTGACGCTGAGCACAATCCTAGGACCTGCAAGGATGCGGGAGCTGCAGAAACCACTACCAAGACTGCTGGGGCCGATGCCACTCAAAGTGGCTGCAAGAACCAGAACCGCTGTAGGCTGTTGCTGCTACTGATACCAGTGGCAAGACCAGAAGCAGGAAAACACATCCCTTTCTTTCTGCCTTCTGTGCTCCTGCCATTTCCTCCCATTGGCAGAACCAGATGAGAAACCAGGTGGAGAATATATTTAAAGGCTTCCAGCTCTCTGAAATTCAGAAAACACAAAAAGAAGGACATGGAGCTAATGACCCCAGCTTAAGAACCAGCTCAACTGGTGAATGGGGCTGCTTGAATTCCTTGCACGGTTGGGAACTTTTGGCATTGTTACTACAGAAAAACTTGCAAAAGCCAGAATCTGGGTAAGGTGGAAACCTGTCAGAGAAGGAAAACTCAAAGATTTGCCACTAAAAGGAGAGTTGGAAAAGTGGGAAGGCTGCACTCTGTCCAAGCTGGGCAACTTGTGAGGCCCGGAAAAACAAGGCGCTCCCGTCAAGTTCTGGCTCTCACAGGTTTCACTGTTCTCGATTTTTTTTTAAATCCTGCGTCCGTCAGCCCTCCATCTCTTTCCCTATAACAAATCATTCCCTTGCCTCTGAGTCCTTTTGTTAGTTCTGCTCCTTAATAGGAAAGTCTGTTCTTTTCCCTTCCTTTCTGTCCTGGGTCAGATTCCCCAAAGACAGAGGCTGAGATGGAGCTTTGAGTCATGGAGCTTACTGAGCAGTGTGCTCAAAACCCGGATAATCAGGACAGTAAGGAAAGCAGGTCTGGACAAAGAAAGGAGTTGAGCTGTGATGCAGTCACAGCCGAGGCCTCAGACTGTCTCTCCGGGCGCCGAAGACCTGGGATGGCTCTTCACAGTTGTCACTCACTGAAGCAAAGGAGAGGAGTTTATTTTGCTGCAGAAGTCAGTCTTCAGACATTGTCTGCGCCCAGGAGAGGTGTGCAAATCACGTGCAAATCTGAGAGGTCTTACAGTCCCTGTCATAAGGCTATAAGGAACCCCAGTGGCACTGTGGTTAAGTGCTCAACTGCTAACCTGAAGGTCAGTGGCTCAAACCCACCAGCAGCTCTGCAGGAGAAAGATGTGGCAATCTGCTTCTGTAAAGATTACAGCCTTGGAAACCCTATGGGGCAGTTCTCCTTGTCCTATAGGGTCGCTATGAGTCAGAATCAACTCGATAGCAACGGGTTCCAGGCTACAAGTGTGAAAATGCTTATTTTGTATTAGGAAAAAGAAGGGGGGGGAGGGGCTTCCTAGTCAGAAAAACTGGGTTCAGTTCCCAGCCCTGCTATTTACTAGTTGAGGGAACATAATCACGTAACAGAATTTCTCTCTGTTGCTTTCTTCATCCCGTTAGGGTTGCCAGTAAAATACAGGATGCCCAGTTAAAGTTTAATTTCAGGTAAATAATGAATAATTTTTTTAATCTAAGCAGATCTCATGCAATATGCCCCATGAAATATGACGTCTTTATACAAATATAAATAGATTTATACATTCTGCATGTGTGGACTAAATACTGTATAGGTCATATTTTTACCAAAAAATATTCATTGTTTTTCTGAAATTGAAATTCAACTGGAGAACTATGTATGTCCCATGACAGAAGTCACTAACTGGTAGTCAGTCACTAACAGGTAGTAGTGACTGCTCTCAAGGGGCATAAATAGTCCATAATGGTTGCAAGAAAGTCCCCCAAACCTGTTAAATCTGTTTTTAGTCATCATTGCTTCTTCAACTCCTAGCAGAAGCTCAGTGTATAAAAGATTAATGATTATGGAATGAATGATTGAATAACTACATGAATGATGTCTATAGATCAAGTGACATTGTCATAGTAAAACTCAATTGACTCCATTTCGCTAGAAGAACATTTTGTAAACTGAGGAATCTTCGCTAAGGAAAGGTCCCATGCACCACTAAAAAATTCATGAAATTTCTCCAACCTCGTATAAAAATAAAACCTCTTTCGGGAACTGATGGAAATCTGTTTTTATACAACTACCAAATTGTATGTTTATTGACCAAAAGGTAAAGTACAACAATAACAAAAAACTGATAGTACACACACAAAAAAATCAATGTACGCTTTGTACTCTTACATTATGCCTAATATTCCATTATGCTATTTTGGCACATCTGGAGAGATCTGAGACACCCAGAGATTTTAATGATTAATTCATTGTACTGACTTTTGATAGAAATTCTGGTGAATTGACATGGTACTGGAATTCCAGAGCAAGCCACAAATATCAGTGGCCAGATCGTTTTTCAATTTGTTGCCTTTGACACATGATCTCAAAACATTCTCTTGGCCTTCATACAATACTCTTTCTTGAGTATCTTGCTATTTTTCTGAAAATTACTACCACCGTGTGAGTATTGTTATTGTTATTGTTAGGTGTCGTCTAGTTGGTTTCGACTCATAGCGACCCTGTGTACAACAGAAAGAAACATTGCCTAGTCCTGCACCATCCTTACAATTATTGCTATGTTTGAGCCCATTGTTGCAGCCACTGTATAAATCCATCTCGTTGAGACTCTTCCTCTTTTTAGCTGACCTTCTACCTTACCAAGCATGATGTCCCTCTCCAGTGCTTTGTTCTTCCTGATAACATGTCCAAAGTACGTGAGAAAGTCTCGCCATCCTCGCTTTGAAGGAGCATTCTGGCTGTACTTCTTCCAAGGCAGATTTGTTCATTCTTCTGTTAGTCAATGGTATATCCAATATTCTTCACCAACACCATAATTCAAAGGCATCTATTCTTCTTCAGTCTTCCTTATTCATTGTCTGGCGTTCACATGTATAAGAGGCGACTGGAAATAGCATGGTTTGGGCCAGGCGCACCTTAGTTCTCAAAGTGACATCTTTGCTTTTCAATACTTTAAAGAGGTCTTTTGCAGCAGATTTGCCCAATGTACTGTGTCATTTGATTTCCTGACCACTGCTTCCATGGGGGTTGATTGTGGATTCAAGTAAAATGAAATCCTTGAAAACTTCAATATTTTCTCCATTTATCACGATGTTGCTTATTGGTCCACTTATGAAGATTTTTGTTTTCTTTATGTTGAGATGTAATCCATACTGAAGGCTGTAGCCTTTGATCTTCATTAGTAAGAGCTCCAAGTCTTCACTTTCAGCAAGCAAGGTTTGTGTCACCTGCATAACACGGGTTATTAATGAGTCTTCCTCCAATCTTGATGCTGCTTTCTTCTTCATATAGTCCAGCTTCTCAGATTATTTGCTCAGCATACAGACTGAACAAGCATGGTGAAAGGATACAACCCTGACACACACCTTTCCTAATTTTAAACCACTTAATATCCTCTTGTTCAGTTCAAAGGACTGCCTCTTTGTCTATGTACAGGTTCTGCATGAGCACAACTAAGTGCTCTGGAATTCCCATTCTTCGCAATGTTGTCTATAATTCATTGTGATCCACACAGTCCAATGTCTTTGCATAGTCAATGAAACACAGGTAAACACCTTTCTGGTATTCTCTGCTTTCAGCCAAAATCCATCTGACATCAGCACTGATATCCCAGGTTCCATGTCCTCTTCTGAATCCAGCTTGCATCTCTAGCAGTTCCTTGTCTATGGAGTGCTGCAACCATTTTTTAATTATCTTCCGCAAAATTTTACTTCCATGTGATATTAATGATATTGTTTGATAATTTCCACATCCTGATGGATCACCTTTCTTTGGAATGGGCACAAACATGGATTTCTTCCAGTTGGCAGAGCAGATAGCTCTCTCCCAAATTTCTTGGCATAGATGAGCAAGTGCTTCCAGCATTGTAGCTGTTTGTTGAAAACATCTCAATTGGTATTCCTCCAGTTCTGGAGCCTTGTTTTTCCCCAATGCTTCAGTGCAGCTTGAACCATCAGAACCATCAGTTCTTGACCATATGTTACCTCCTGAAATGGTTGAACGTCAACCAATTCTTTTTGGCACAGTGACTCTGTGCATCCCTTCCATCATCTTTTGATGCTTGCTATCTATGTCTTTTAATATTTTGTCCATAGAATCCTTCAATATTGCAACTACAGGCTTCAATTTTTTCTTCAGCTCTTTCAGCTTGAGAAATGCTGAGTATATTCTTCCCTTTTTGTTTTCCAACTCCAGATCTTTGCACGTTTTGTTATAATACTTTAGTTTGTCTTCTTGAGTCACCCTTTGAAATCTTTTGTTCGGCTCTTTTACTTCATCAATTCTTCCACTCTCTTTAGCTACTCTACATTCAGTAGCAAGTTTCAGAGTGTCTTCTGACATCCATTTTGGTCTTTTGTTTTCTTCTCTGTCTTTCTAATGACCTTTTGCTTTCTTCATGTATGATGCCCTTTATGTCATTTCACAATTCTTATTGTCTTCAGTCATTAGTGTTCAATGTGTCAAATCCATTCTTGAGATGGTCTCTAAATTCAGATGGGATGTACTTAAGCTTGTACTTTGGTTCTTGTGGACTTGTTTTAATTTTCTTCAGCTTCAACTTGATCTTGAATATTAGCAATTGATGGTCTGTTCTTACTCTGACTGATGATATTAAGCTTCTCTATCATCTCTTTCCACATATGTAGTCTATTTGATTCCTGTGTATTCTATCTGGTGAGGTCCATATGTAGAGTTACCATTTATGTTGTTTAAAAAAAGGTATTTGCAATGAGTAAGTCATCGGTCTTGCAAAATTCTATCGTGTAATCTCCATAGTTGTTTCTATGACTGTCTTAGTCATCTAGCGCTGTTATAACAGAAATATGACAAGTGGATGGTTTCAACAAACAGAAGTTTATTCTCTCACAGTTTAGTAGGCTAGAAATCCAAATTCAGGGTGTCAGCTCCAGGGGAAGGCTTTCTCTCTGCTGGCTCTGGAGGAAGGCCCTTGTCATCAACCTTCCCCTGGTCTTAGAACTTTTCAGGCACAGGGACCCTGGGTCCAAAGGATGTGCTCTGCTACCGGTGCTGCTTTCTTGCTGGTATGAGGTCCCCTATCTCTCTGCTCGCTTCTCTCTCTTATATCTCAAAAGAGATTGTCTTAAGACACAATCTAATCTTGTAGATCTCATTCACATAACTGTCTCTAATCCATCTCACTGACATCATAGTGATGGGATTTACAGCACATAAGAAAATCAATCAGATGACAAAATGGTGGACAATCACACAATACTGGGAATCATGGCATAGCCAGATTGAAACACATATTTTTGAGGGACACAATTCAATCCATGACAATCATCAAGACCATATTTTCCAACTACTGATCCTTCTTCATTGTTTCTAACTTTCATATTCCAATCACCAGTAACTATCAATGCATATTGATTGTATGTTTGTTCAATTTCAGACTGCAGAAGCTGATAAAAATTTTCAATTTCTTCTTCTTTGGCTTTAGCGGTTGATGCATAAATTTGAATTAATAATTGTATTAACTGGTCTTCCTTGTAGGTGGATAGATATTATCCTATCACTGACAGCTTTGTACTTTAGGACAGATCTTGAAATGTTCTTTGTGATGATGAATATAACACAATTCCTCTTTAATTTGTCATTCCTGGTATAGTAGACCATATGATTGCCTGATTCAAAATGGCCAATACCAGTCCAATTCAGCTCACTAACCCCTAGAATACTGATCATTATGCATTCCATTTCATTGTTTACAACTTCCAACTCTCCTAGATTCATACTTCATACATTCTACATTTGAGTTATTAATGGATGTTTATAGCTGTTTCTTTTCATTTTGAGTCATGCCATATCAGCAAATGAAAGGCCTGAAAATTTGACTCCACCCACATCATTCAGGTCGACTCTACTTTGAGAAGGCAGCTCTTCCCCAGTCATATTTTGCATGCCTTCCAACCTGAGGGACTCGTGTTCTGGCACTATACCAGACAATGTTCTGCTACGATTCATATATTTTTCACTGGCCATTTTTTTTCAGAAGCAGATCACCACGTCTTTCTTCCTAGTCTATCTTAGTCTGGAAGCTTCACTGAAACCTGTCTACCATGGGTGACCCTGCTGGTATTTGAAATACTGGTGTCATAGCTTCTAGCATCACAGCACCACACAAGCCACCACAGTACAACCAACCGACAGATTAGTGTTGGGTATGATTATTAAATATTGATATTTCTCTTTGAACATCTACACATGCATACTCTGCCAAAGAGATTCCATTCACACTCATGATTTTATTTACCATGTTCCATTACTCACATAACTTAAACTTTAGCTCTTATTTAATCATTCCAAAGACCACTGACCCCATGGGACTTACAGTAAACAAAAACATTTATGACCATACGTTGGGAAGTGGAATCAACTCAACAGCAATGGGTTTTGTATTGGGAAGTGATATGAAACAAATGAAGAAAAAAAAAAGGAAGGAAGGAAGGAAGAAAGAAACTCGCAATAATAAAGAAAAAGCATCCTTTGGACTTTCCTAGCTGAGTGACCTCTCACTTAACCAGCTCTGCTTTCTCTTCATTATCCAAATGTAGTGTCAACCACAAGGAGGACCAGGTAATTCCACTCATCCTCTTGAGTGAGATTACTGTCACTTACTGCCTGGTTTTCCAGACTATTTCTGCAGCAGCCATTTCCCAGAACACTAGTCTTGCTTTTTCCACTGGTTTGCAGGAAAACAGCATATTCCAAAATCATTGCAACCACGACCCCAGCCTCTGGGATCGCCGTGGTTCTGCCAGAAGGAAATCTGTTTCTTTTTCAACTGTACATCATTTCTCTGAATGATGCCTGACTCAATTCAGATTCTCGTTCTCTGTCAATAATTTCAGAAATTGGCTGACTGGTATACTTTCTACAGGTATGTATATTGTTTTCTTTTTCCTTCTCCTCAGATTTTGTATTGGTCCAGCCTTGCTTTGAAAGTAGGTTCCTTTGGGTGAGCCTCTAGAAATTCATCAGGAGCTTATTTTATCCTCTTGCTTCTATTAAATTGGATTCCAGTCTTGGGAGAGCTACTTTTCTCAAATAATTTTTAGTATTTTTATTTCAGCTCAGACACAAAAGGATTTTAAGCATGGTTTGTCTGTTTGCAATGATTCTAGTTGAATCCTGAGGAAGAGTCACAAAAATATATTTTTAATGGAATGGGTATTATCAGTCACCTAATCATTCTGTCCATCCTTCTATCCATGCAACCATCCATCTATTCATCCATCCATCCTTCCTTTATTTTACACCATGTGTCAGGCACTGTGCAATGTCTCCAATGTATAAAAATGAATATGGCACCATCACTGCCTGCAAAAGAAAAACTAAATTCTACCAGAAGTATTAGACGTATAAATAGTCATATGTCAATGTCATTTAAGCAAAAAAGAGCCATAGGCTCTCTTGCAGCAAAATCATCCTTAGCTCTACTACCTGCAGGAGTCAAGTAAGACTTCGCAAGATATGCCAGACTTGCTGTTGGGTTAAGAGTATGATACAGACACAGGAACTAGAATATGCAACACACTATCCTGTTTTACACATAGGTACCAAAAATATCATAACGTAAAGGCGTAAAAATAGTATTGGGGTAAATAAAACCTGTGTTCAAATCTTAGCTCTGCCACTTGCTGGGTTAACTTCTCTGGAATGTTGTGGGGTAGTCTGAAATTAAACCTCCTTCCTGGCTTCCTTCATGTGGAGCTGACTACAACATCCTTAGTGTTCCGAGTTACCCTGAACCAGTCTAAGATTATTTCTTGCAGAAGACTGGGGAAATTTAGACTTGTGTGTCATACCACTTGCTTTCCCTACTTTCAAATCCAGTATTTTTATATAACGCCAAAACTACACCAAACTTGATTCTGACTCAGATAACGCGTAGGGCCTATAATAGCAGTGCTTCAACATCTACTCTGCCAGTGAAACCTTCTATGAAAAGTCTTTTTTTTCAGAGGCTCTCAGTCGGTGGCTCAGCCTTTGTTGCAGTATGACTACCCTTCCACAACGGATTTCGCCTCCAATTAATAAATCCCTCAGCCCATAGTGTGAACAGGGTTCTAGCTACGGTGTCTAGGTTGCACTGACTTTCTCCCATTTACTCTAAAGAAAATAAGAGTTTTGGATACATGATTCTTTTCTGTGGTCGTAAACATTTTTTTTTTTTTAATTCATCAAACGATTGTTTATTTTTTCCAATAACTAACTGCTCTCATCAGTGTTGAAGACATAGAAAAATTGCAACTTCCATACATTGCTTTTTGGTAAGTACAATTATGCAGCCACTTCGGAAACCAGCAGCTTATTATAAAGAGAAGCATACACTGAGCATATGACCTTGGGATCTCACTCCTCTCTATTACTGAATTAACCAAAACCCAAACCTATAGGACAGAATGGAACAGCCCCATAGGGTTTCCAAGGAGTGGATAGCGGATTTGGATTTGAACTGCCGACCTTTTGGTTAGCAGCTGAGCTCTTAACCACTGCCCTACCAGGGCTCCATGCCAAGCATCATTCCCATTTCACTGACTCCTCAGACCTTCAGGCAACGCGATTGCCGCGTCAAAAAGACTATTTCACTTGCTCTCTTTGTTCCTTTTTGCCCAATGTCCTAAAAACAGAAAACAGCTACTAATGGCAAAATTAACATTAGCAATTAAACAAACAAACAACAACAACAAAAGAAAAACCTAGTGAACAATGCAAATATTTCAGCAAGCTGGAGAAAATGGACTCAGGCTGGCCTCATGCCACCCGAAGTGCTATCTACTTCTTACCTCCTGGTTTTCTTTTGGAACAAGATAGTAAACTTTGTCCTTTTCTGAGTTCTTCTTTTCTAAGAGAAACTTGTATTTTCTGCTGAGTTTTTTTTTTTTTTTACTCCCCCTCTCCCTCTCTTCTTCTTCTTCAACTTCTATTTGATTTGGTTTTATTTCCTATTACATATCCAAATCTATGTGTACCAAAATTATTTTGTTTCTTACTCTGATATATGTTCTATTTCTTGTATTTTATTACATTTTTATTATTTAATATATCACCCCACTACCTAATATTCAACACCCAATTAATCTCTATAGTCTGTTAATTCTATCTCCTAAACATATGTACAATATTTCCCCTCACTTAATCAGAACTCAGCATTGCGTCTGTTGATTTGAGTTTGGCTACTTGTTTTGTTTTTTTGTTTTTTTTTTTTACTCTAAGCCATTGTCTCTAAGGCTCGGCTAGCCTCTCAAAGAACTTACAGTTTAGTGGGCAACAGACATGCAAACAACATTTCCTCCCTCAGGAACCTCTTAATGATAACTCACAACGTGTAGTTTTCCCACCATCTGGAAAGAAGACCTGCATCTGTATACCTGCCTCCTCTAGTCCTCTCTGTCCAACAACCTGCAAATCTCAAAAGAATGAGAATGTATAAAAAATGGCATGGGAGCGGTGTCTGACCTCCTCTAACTTCACAAGGGGAAAGGAGAATGAAGATCAAAGGCCCAAGGCTGACTCCCATGAGGTGGGGGTCAGACATGCCTCCTCTCTCCGCCAGTTCTGCTAATTCTGACACTAGCTGCCCTTCCCACTGCACTCTCTACTGGGTTCAAAAATTCATCGCAATGGCACACAGAATTCACAGACCACACTCATGATTATGGGGTTTATTAGGGAAGTAACAGTTGCAATTCAGGCTCAAGAACACTCAGGGTAAAGTTCTTCCATCAGGATAGCTTCTCCCCAGCTGTGCTCACAGGCATGCGTCTCCCTGGTGCTCGGTCTCTGCCCAAAAGCCCTCCGCTTTCTCTCTCCATGGGCCGGGAAGCACACGATGCCGTCTCCTGCTGCTGGATCTCTGCTGCTGGCTCTCTTCTTCCCTGGTGGTGGTGGGCTCTCCTCTCTGCTCTGGAATTGGCTCTCTTTTAAGGCAAAACTCACCAATCCCTTTGGTTGCCCACAATTATCTTATTTCACAGCCCCACTCAGTCACCTGGGTGGGAGTCACAAGACCATGGCTAGAAAGGCCGCGTACAAAAGTAACTAATTGCACCACAGAACGGAAAATATGTGTTTATATTAGATGTGGTTTCTCTGCTAAATAAAATTTTATTTAATGCAAAGGAATCATAGATGAACAATCATTAACCTCACACTGTAGGGGACATCACACTGTATAATGTGACATTGTACAAAGTGGCCTATTTTGCTTTTAATTAATCAATTCAATAAATATTGAGTGCATACTATGTCTATGTGCCTGGAATAGGGATAAGTTCTGAGAGTAAGCTGTTGAGCAAGCATCCAGTCCTTCTCTTGATGGAGAAAGACATGAATCAAATACTCGCAGAAACATGAGTGGTGTTCAAACTGTACAAGTGCTGTGACAAGAAGAATTTTGCCTGGTGAAAGAGCCTATATAATAGGGTCAATTAACCTTTGACGGAGGTCAGGAAAGCCTTCTGTGAGTTGAGATCTGAAAGTTGAGCAGGACTGTTAACTAGGCAAACAGAGAAAGGGAGAATGTTTCAGAAAGAAGGACTCACTTGTACAAGACCTTTGTGGCAGGAGGGGATGAGCTGAATGTAAGGGTCTTAAAAACTCATGAGTGTTTGGGTGATGACATTGGAGGACACATAACACATCAGAGACAATACTACTCCCATCAACCCTGAAATTTAGGTATGATAGAAATATTTTTATTTTCCAGAAAAGGAACGTGGCCTAACAAGGTTCAGAACGTGCTCAGAGTCATTGGGAGTGGCTTAATCAGAACTCAGCATTGTGTCTGTTGAGTTGAGTTTGGCTACTCGTTTTGTTTTTTTGTTTTTTTTTTTTAACTCGAAGCCATTGTCTCTAAGGCTCAGCTAGCCTCTCAAAGAACTTACAGTTTAGTGGGCAACAGACATGCAAACAACATTTCCTACAAGGGAGAATGAGAAAAGCACTGTAAGTTACACAATTGAGGTGCTAAGGATTACACAGGTGAGAGAAACGAAATCCAGTTGAGGCGAAGAGGAAGGCTTTAAGGAAAGGTATGTCATAGATGTATCTAGAGCTTGATGATTCAATGACAATTTACAGAGTAATTTTAGTGCTCTATACCAATGTCAAGACACATTTAAGGGAACAGCCATCTGAATAGATCCATCTGAGTAGATCCATGTAAATAGATCCATCTGAGTAGGCCAAAGCCCTGGTCTAGAGATCACTTAAGGCTGGATCCTGAAAGAGACTTCAACAAGGAGAGCAGCTTGAAAGGCGGCCTTCAGTGATGTGACGAGACAGAAGCGGTGGGAAAAAGAGGACAGAGAACCGCCTGGGAGACATTGGTCTCCAGAACCAGTATTCGGCAGCAATCTCAAAGCTTCCTTTTTCTCATCTGATGGGATCTTTAACAGCAGAAGACACAGAGATTAAAGTCATACGGTTAGTTAGAGGATTCTGGGAATCTTGCAAAAATAGCTGCATCAAAACTTGGATTAAGTAACGTGTCCTTGAAAAATGAGAACACATTCAGATAATGGTGGCCAGATGACGAGCCCTCAGTAGAGTAATTAAGAGAACTGGTTAATGACATTACAGTCATTTAAAGTTACTTGGGAAATGCGCAGTACAGTGCCAACAAAAGGAAAAAAAAGGAGAGAACGCGTATATTAAACACACAGATGTGCCCGTATACACACGCACGCGCGTGCACACACACACGTATCTCCTTTGTGTCTATACAAGATAGTGAGTACTCACGATTCGTATTTATTGAGCGCTTGAAATAGTCTCTAAGTGGCTGGCATCCCTTGATTACGAGTTCAGAAATAGCAAGGCCATTTTCCTTTTTTTATATAATTTTTTTACATTTGTGCTTTTTTTTTTTTAAATTTTTTATTGTACTTCAGGTGAAGGCTTACAGAACAAACAGTTTCTCATGAAACACTAGTACACATATTGTTTTATGACA
>NW_004443958.1:22634753-22668376 GCF_000243295.1 Trichechus manatus latirostris | reverse complement strand
TTACTGATTAACTGCTCTCATTCCCTGTTGTATTTCTTTTGGTTTTGGATAGTCCTCGAGAGTTCATTTCCTAGACTGGTATCTGGCTGGTATGATCCTGTGTCCTAGATTCTGCCTGTGAGCTGAAGTTGTTTGTTGTCACATCAAAGAACTCCCTTTAATAATTCTTGTAAGTTTGGTTTGGTTTTTACATATTCCCTTAATTTCTGTTTATCTGGATATATCTTAATTACACCATCATATTTGAACGAGAGTTTTGCAGGATATATTATTCTTGGCTGGCAATTTTTTTCTTTCAAGGTTTTACATATGTCATCCCATTGCCTTCTTACCTGCATGCTTTCTGCCAAATAATCTGAGCTTAGTCTTATTGTTTCTCCTCTGTACGTGACTTCTTGTTTTTCACGAGCTGCTCTCAGGATTCTTTGTCTTTGGTTTTGGTGAGTGTGATTATGATATGTCTTGGTGATTTTCTTTTGGGGTCTATCCTATATGGGGTTCATTGAGCATCTTGGATGGCCAGCTTTTCATCTTTCATGATATTGGGGAAGTTATCTGTCAGCAGTTCTTCAATGATCTTCTCCGTGTTTTCTGTTTCCTCCCCATGTTCTGGAACTCAAATCACTTGAAAATTTTTGTTTTTGATTGTGTCCCACATAACTCTCAGGGTCATTTCATTTTCTGTGTTCTTTGTTCTGAGTTTTCCTCAAACAGAGTTGTACCCAAGTGTTTGTCTTCAATTCCACTGATCCTGTCTTCCACCATTTCAAATCTGCTTCTCAGCCCTTCTGTGACACCATCCATTTCTGAAATATCGTTGTTTATCTTTTGGATTTCTAATTGTTGTTTTTGTATAATTTCTAATTGTGAATTTATTTTGGCATTTTGTTCCTGCGTTATTTTCCTTAATTCTTCCAATTTTTTGTCTGTATTTTCCATGAATTTGTCTATTTTTTCATCATTTTTGTCTGCTTTTTGCCTCAGTTCTTGGAGAATTCTGAGTATTAGAGATTTGAATTCCCTATCAGGTAGTTCTAGTGCCTTTTCTTCCGCTGGAAAGTCATCTGGTGTTTTATTTTGGACTCTTACTGGAACCATCCTGTCCTGTTTTTGTAAATATTTTTATATTGTCTGCTGTCTTTGGGGCATTCAGTAGTGATTTTTATCATTTATTGATTGTAGATTTGTTTGTTTCATCCTTTTTTTTTATTTGGCTATGTCTGAGCAGGTGGGCTGCGTGTTCTTTGTTGTTTGCTCATCTGTGGGCACAATACTTTTTGCCTCCTTCTCCAATTGGCAGTGTCAGTCACTCAGATATGTTACAGCAGGGCAGGTCTAGCTGAAAAGGAGTTACTGGGACAGGTTGTTTGTTGCACTTACTACAACCATCAGGGCAGGTTGGTAATCAGTACAGGGCAGGTTCCAGTAGGCTGTGCCTGTGCTGCTTGGTGGTGTGATGTTAAGTGCACAGTGCAGGTAGGCAGGATGCAGTGGTGAGATTGTTATATGTGGAGCTAAGATGGATATGGGAGAGAGGAGAGAGGAACAGGAGCCAAAAACATAGAAACTAACAAAAAAGAATGCTAGGGGAGCTTGCCATTGGAGTGGAGAGATGAGAGACTATGAAATCGAGAAAAACAAAAAGGGGAAGAGGAAGAAAAATAAAGAAAAGAATGATTAAATAAAATTGGAAAAGGAAAAGAACAGCAAAGTTCCCAGGGATCCCACCAGTGCAGCTATGTGGTATCCAGAAGTTGTTCTCAGGTGTTGCAGTATAGCCTGGCTAGAAGGCATAGAGGTATACAATGCCATGTATTTAGGGAACAGAAAGAGGAGGAAGATACAGAGAGATGAGAAACTGAGTAACGAAGAAAGACAAAAAGGGAAAAAGAGGGAAAATAAAACAACAAGTTAAAAAAAAAAGAACAAGAAAATACCCCCCCCCCCAAAAAAGAAAAACAATGACAAAAGAAATGCTCTCAGGGATCCCTCTGCATGTCTGTGCAAGCTGAGGGAGTAGGCTCCAAGCCATGCTGCACCACCTGGCCAGAACGGGCTCCCAACTCAAGGAAAGGAAAAGAAAACAAACAAACAATTCAAAACAAACAAACGAACAAAAGCCCCAGTATCCCACCAACGTGGCAGCCCAGACTGGGAAGCAGCTCTACACTGGAACAGAGCTCTGCAGCCCCTCAGGGACAAGCAAAGATGGCATACAGAGCTAGGTATTTGAGTGAAAGGAGGGGGAGATGGTGAAAGGTAAGGAAGAAATCAAAAGAAGCAGAAAAAAAGCAACACCAGCAGCCAACAAATGGCACTCAGAGAACCAGCTAGGGTGGGCAGTTGGAATCCAAGCAGCCAGTGCTTCCCAGACAAGAGACTGTGTCCGTGGGAAGCAGAGGAGGCCGAGTGTGGGTGAAGAAGGGTGGTGGGAAAGCATATATCACAAATTACTGGAGTTCTGTAGCCCCTCAGGAAGAAGCAAAGATGGCGCACGGAGCCAGGTATTTGAGCGAAAGGAGGGGGAGATGGTGAGAGGTAAGGAAGAAATCAAAAGAAGCGGGAAAAAACACCAGCAGCCGACAAATGGCGCTCAGAAAGCCGGCCCATTCGTGTGCATGGAATCCAAGCAGCCGGTGTTTCCCGGACAAGAGATTGTGGCCATGGGAAGCAGAAGAGGCCGAGTGGGAGTGAAGAAGGGTGGGGGGTGGGAAAGCGTATATTGCAAATTACCAGTTGTTTTGTCTCCTGCTGGAAGCTCCGTGAAGCTGCTTTCTCATACCCCCCATTTGCTGGTCTCCGATAGGAGTCCAAGATGGCAGATCCACACTGCGTTAGCTGATAGGGGACCTCTGCATGAATCTCTCCTCACTCTCCGTTCTTTGTCAGTTTTCTCATTCCATTTGGTGCTTGGCTGAGTTCTTTATCTCTTCATTTGATGTTTTAGCGTTTTAGGATTGTTGTTTTCTCTGTTCAGCTTAGTTTTTCGGATCTCTGCTGTGGAGGGACAGCATGGTGCTTCTGCCTAGAGTGCCATTTTGCCGGAATTCCGCATTTGTGCTTTTTTTTTACCAAAATTGGAAATCCATGTTATCCTCAGTGATTGCGTGGCAGAATTTGAGTCTTTTAAAAGTAAATTTTGTGAAGATTAAATGAGTTTTTTAAGCCATATTTTCAGTTGTTTAAGCAGAATTTATTGACCTCAATAATGAATTTCCTTTCTCTGCATTTGTAAAGATGAAAATTTCCCAGGCCTGAGTCCCAGCATCTGTCTAGTAAGTCACGTGCTAGAATGTGAAATGATTATTGGACTTTTTTTTTTCCTTAGCCCTGATGATGCAATAGTTAAGCACTTGGCTGCCATTATGGATTGAATTGTGTCCCCCCAAAATATGTGTTGTCAGTCTTAGCCTCTAGGCCTGTGGTTTTAATCCCATTTGGGAATGGGTTATCTTTGTTATGTGAATGAGGACGGATTAGTGTAGGGTGTGTCTTCAATCAATCTCTTTTGAGATATAAAAAGAGATTAAACACAAGATATCAAGCAGAAATGTGGTAAGATAAATGCCAAGCCACATGAACATTGCCTAGGAGCAGAAGCTCAGAAGAAACAAGGACCTTCTTCCAGAGCAGAAAGCCAGAGAAAGCTTTTCCCTAGAGTTGGCGCCCTGAATTCTGACTTTTAGCTTCCTAAACTGTGAGAAAATAAATTTCTGTTTGTTAAAGCCACCCACTTGTTGCATTTCTGTTACAGCAGAACTAGATAACTAAGACAGTTGCTTATTGAAAGATTGGCTGTTCAAACCCATCCAGTGGCTCTGTGGAAGAAAGTCCTGGCAATCTACTCCCATAAAGATTACAGCCTAGAAAACCCTATGCGGCACTTCTACTCTGTTACATGGGGTCACTATGAGTCGAAATGGACTTGACAGCACCCAACAACAACGTCAATATACATATGTGGTGACTTTTTGTTGGCCTGGAAAGGCTGGCATGTCTGATAAAGGGTGGGAATGTGCGAGAGAAGGAAGGACTGAATGAGGAGGATGGAGGGAAGAACAGCAGCCATTATAGGTGGGCCGCTTGATTCAAGCCAGGTGTTCTTGACCTTGTATTTGTTTGATGTGTAGCATAGCTCAATAAGGTATTAATCATCAGAATGTCATCACTCCCATTTCACAGATGAGTAACCTGATTTCAGAGATATAAGTCCATCCTCACATAGGGACTAGTGTGTATGTGAATTTGAAACCAGATATGCCACTACAAATCCACCCTATCATCTTACTTTTAAATAAATTCAACAAGTCTTTGCCTTATGTCATGGATTGAATTGTGCCCCCGAAAAAATGTGTGTAGCACCTTGGCTAGGTCATGATTCCCAGTATTGTATGATTGTGTTATCTGATGTGATCTCCTCAGGTGTTGTAAATTCTATCACTGTGATGAGGTTATACTGATGAGGTTGACAAGATTAGTGTCTTAATGCAATCTCTTTTGAGATATAAAAGAGAGAAGCAAGCAGAGACACACGGGAACCTTATACCACCAAGAAAGCAGTTCTGGGAGCAGAGCACGTCCTTTGGACCTGAGGTTCCTGCGCAGAGAAGCTCCCAGACCAAAGGAAGACTGATGACATGGACTTTCCTCCAGAGGCGATGGAGAAAGTGTTCCCCTGGAGCTGATGCCCTGAATTTGGACTTGTAGCCTACTGGACTGTGAAGAAATAAACTTCTCTTTGTTAAAGCCAACCACTTGTGGTATTTCTGTTGGAGCAGCACTAGATGACTGAGACACCTTACAATGAAAATTATTCTTCCAATGGTAAAAACTTCTCATTTATCAGACAAACAATTAGAATCATCTGTAAAGAGTCTCCTTTCTCATGCAACTTCTACAGAATCTTATGTCCTGATCTGGGAAATAAAATGGTGGCACCTGGTAATTGTAAAGTCCCTTTAAGTTCTAGAATTTTAAGGATGTGTGACTGGAAATTTTGTAGGAAAAAGAAAATATTGGCATTATTTTGAGTACCTAGTATAACTATAGGAATTTATCCTGGTCTTTTAGCATCCAAGGTATAATCAAGAAAACTTTATTAAGCACAGAATATGTTCCCAGCTCCTGCTGGTTGCTGAAATACATTGTCCCTTCCTCTCACAAGTGCATATACTGGGTTGGTGAGGGGTGTAGTGAGGAGAAAGTCATCACTTGAGAAAGCTGCAAGGTAGTGTCCTCCATAGAGAACCAGTTTCCCTCAGCACAAGAAGGTGAGCATCATGATTTCCAGAGAGCATGGTGCAAAGGTTTGGGGATATAGATAAAGGTGGGAGACAGCATCAGGTTATGGGATATGCAGAACAGCAGTGACATGGATATCCGTGGGGAATCAGATAACTAGAAGACTTAGGCTTCTTGTGGATTTCAACATAAACAGTGATAAAGAACACAAAGGTGTAGGGTCCTGAAGTTCTCCAAGATAGACTGAAGTGGGCTTGGTGTGCCTGGAGAGGGACAGATGGCAACCTGGCCAAAAATGGGCAGTGCTCTGAAATCTCCTTTAATTCCTGGACATCCAGGGAAGAATATCATCACCAGGAGCACATCCTACTGTGCTGACGATGTCCTAAATATTGTTTTGCAACCTGTAAAAAAGCTGTATTAGTATAATACAGATAAACTGTGCTTTACAATTCTGACGTTTGTAGCTGGCGAAATCTGAGAGGAATACATGATGATTAAAATGTTCTTAGAATAAAACTTCTTCCCACTTAGGATAGTGCTATCCAATAGAAATAAAATGTGAGTCACAAAAATAATTTTAAATTTTCTAGCTGCCATTTTCTTAAAAAGTACAAAGACACAAGTGAAATTTATTTTAGTAATACATTTTATTAACCCATTATATTAAAAAAATGATCATTTGAACATATAGTCAATATAAAATGTATTACTAGGGCATATGAAATTCTTTTCATCATGGCCTTTGATATTCGGGTGTATTTTGCATGGACAATGCATCTCCATTCAGACTAGTCACATTTCAAATGCCTAATTGCCACATGTAGCTACTGGCTACCAGACTGGACAGTACAGCTCTAGAACTTTTAAATTATATTCACTACAGAGTGATACTGTAGTTCTGATGTGAAGAAAATCTAATGTAACACTATTTATCCATAGTAATAAACAAAACGATGATGTTGTTGTTGTTGTTAGGTGCTATGGAGTCAGTTCCAACTCTGTAGCCAATGTCAATATGTAGTCACATGTCCAGAGAGAATTTTGTCGCCTACCAGCTACATTATACAATCACTTCATTTGATAAATATTATGAATTATCTTAGGTGCTGTAGATACAACAAGGTATGAAATAGTCAACCTCCTGTCCTCCTGGGGAGAAGCAAACAGGAAACTAAGAAGCACATCAAATATCCTATAGAACCAGGAGGTAATAAGTTTTATGGTGGAAAACAGGGCCAGGCAAGGCAACGATGGAGTCCCTGGATGGTGCAAACAGTTAATGCACTTGACTGCTAACCAAAAGTTTAGACAGTCAAGTTCACCCAGAGGTGACTCAGAAGAAAAGCCTGGCATTCTGCTTCTGAAAAACCAGCCATTGAAAACCCTGTGGAGCACAGTTTTACTCTGACATACCTGGGGTCACCATGAGTTGGAGTCACCTTGTCTTATGCTGGGTTCTCTAGAGAAGCAAAACCAGTAAAGTGTATAAATATATATACAGAGAGAGAGATTATATCAAGGAAACAGCTCACGTGATTGTAGAGGCTAGAACGTCCCAAGTCCATGGATCAGGGTAGAGGCCTCTCCCAAGTCACACAGCTGCAGAAGCTGGCAAGCCCAAGATCAGAAGGTCGGAGAGCAGGGCTCCCCCTCACAGGCTGGGCAGATCAACGAATCCCAGGTTTGGCAGATAAGCTGACAGCTCAAGTCCCAAGAACGGGAGATGAGACGACAGAAAGCAGCCGCAGGATCTAAACAGAGCAAAAAGTCAGAACGTCTGCTTATATACAGATGCAGGCCATACCCCCAAGGAGACTCCCTTTCATCTGATTGGCTACTCACAGTATATTCAATCACGGGAGTGATTACATTAAAACAAGGAGAATCATGGCATGGCCCAGCCAAATTGAGACACGTGCCAGACCTGAGGAAAATGCATTCGAAGCAAAGGAAACAGCTGTAGAAGGGCCCGGCAGGAAAGAACTTTGTGTTTATGAAGAATACCAAGAAATCTGATATGGCTCGAGCAGAATGAGTAAGGGTGGTTGCGCCAGAAAATTAGGATGTGGAAGCAATAGATTTTAAATGTATCAGTATTGGGCAAATTGTTTCACATTTTAAACATATTTCAACCAAAATCTTGTAAGTTGTACCTAGTGGGCTGGGATTTTGCAGGATCATGTAAAATACTGTATGGGAAAGCATAGTAGATTCTGAAGTTATAAGAAATCGTTTAAATGGTAAGAGTCTACTTAACATGCCTCCTGGATCCACTTCCATTCTATCCTGATACATCTCAAATTTCTGCCCTTAATTCTTCAGTGAGACTATAGGCACAAAGCTTTTAGAAGAGTACCAAGAACGTAAATGTTAGTTTTTATTTTCCCATTACCATTGTAAGTTCCCCATGCATCTGTCAATTTGTCCTACTGTGGTGGCTTGCATGTTGCTGTGATACTCCAAGCCATGTTACTGGAATTTCAAATACCAGCAGGGTCACCCATAGTGGACAGGTTTCAGCTGAGCTTCCAGACTAAGACAGACTAGGAAGAAGGATCTGGCAATCTACTGAAAAAACTGGCCAGTGAAAACCTTATGAATAGCAGCAGAACGTTGCCTGATACGATGCTGGAAGATGAGCCTCTCAGGTTGGAAGACACTCAGAAAACTGGGGAAGAGCTGCCTCCTCAAAGTAGAGTTAGCCTTAATGACGTGGATAAAGTCAAGCTTTTGGGACTTTCGTTTGCTGATGTTGCATTACTCAAAATGAGAAGAAACAGCTGCAAGCATCCATTGATAATCAGAACGTGGAATGCATGAAGTATGAATCTAGGAAATCAGAAGTTATCAAAAATGAAATACATCCCATAAAGATCAATATCATAGCATTAGTGAGATGAAATGGACTGGTACTGCCATTTTGAATCAGACAATCCTATAGTCTATTATGTCAGGAAGGACAAATTTAAGAAGAATGGCCTTAAATTCATCGTCAAAAAGAACATTTCAAGCTCTATCCTGAAGTACAACACTGTCAGTGATAGGATGACTTTCATATGCCTACAAGGAAGACCAGTTCTTAAGACTATTATTGAGATATATGCACCAACCACTAATGCCAACGATAAGGAAAGTGAAGATTATTTACCAACTTCTGCAGACTGAAAATAATTAAACATGCAATCAAGATGCAGTGATAGTTACTGGTGACTGAAATACAAAAGTTAGAAACAAAGAAGAAGGATCTATAGTTGGCAAATATGGCCATGGTGATAGAAACTATGCTGGAAACTGTATGATAGAATTTTGTAAGAACAAAATCTTATTCATTGCAAATACATTTTTGATCAACACAAACAGTGACTATACACGAGGATCTCACCAGAAGGAAAAGAGGGCTCCAACTGACTACATCTGCAGAAAAAGACAATGTAAAAGCTCAGTATCATCAGTCAGAATAAGGTGAAGGGCTGACTGTGGGACAGACCAGCAATTGCTCATAAGCTAGATCAAGTTGAAATTGAAGAAAATTAAAACAAGTCCAAGAGAACAAGAATATGACCTTGAATATATCCCACCTGAATTTGGAGACCATCTCAAGAACAGATTCGACACACTGAACACTAATGACAAAAGACCAAGTTGTGGAATGACATCATGGATATAATACATGAAGAAAGTACAAGGTCATTAAAAAAACAAGAAGGAAAGAAAAGACCAAAATAGATGTCAGAAGAGACTCTGAAACTTGCTCTTGAATGTAGAGAAAACAAAAAACCAAACTCGTTGCCATCGAGTCGATTCAGACTCATAGAGACCCTATAGGACAGAGTAGAACTGCCCCATAAAGTTTCCAAAGAGCGGCTGGTGGATTCAGACTGCAGACATTTTTGGATAGCAGCCGAACTCTTAACCACTGTACCACCAGGGCTCCTGAACATAGGGTAGCTAAAGCAAATAGAAGAAATGATCATGTAAAAGAGCCGAACAGATGATTTCAAAGGGTGACTCAGGAAAACAAAATAAAGTATTATAATGAAATGTGCAAAGACCTGGAGTTAGAAAACCAAAGGGGAAAAACACACTCAGCATTTCTCAAGCTTAAAGAACTGAAGAAAAATTCAAGCCACAAGGTACGATTTTAGAGGATTCTATGGGCAAAACATTGAAAGACTCAGAATAATCCAAAGAAGATGGAAAGAATACACAAGTCACTATACCAAAAGGAATTGGTAGATGTTCAACCATTTCAGGAGGTAGCATATGATCAAAAACTGATAGTATTGAAGGAAGAAGTCTAAGTTGCATTGAAAGCATTTGGCAAAAAACAAGGCTTCAGGAATTAATGGAATACCAGTTGAGATGCTTCAACAAACTGATGTAGTGCTGGAGATGCTCACTCGTTTATGCCAAAAAATTTGGCTAATCGACTGGAAGAGATCCATATTTGTGCCTGTTCCAAAGAAAGCTGATCCAAAAGAATGTGGAAATTATCAAAAAATATCATTAATATCACACACAAGTAAAGTTTTGGTGAAGATCATTCAAAAGGAGTCACAGCAGTGTCATGGTTAGAATTATGTCCCCCCAAAAATGTGTGTATCAATTTGGCTAGGCCATGATTCCTGGTACTGTGTGATTTTCCTGTATGTTGTAAACCTGCTTCTGTGATGTTAATGAGGGAGGATGGGTGGCAGTTGTGTTAGTAAGGCAGGACCTGATCTACAAGACTGGATTGTTTCCTGAGGCAGTCTCTTGAGATATAAAAGACAGAAGTGAGCAGCGAGACAGGAGGACCTCATACCATCAAGAAAGCAGTGCCGGGAGCAGAGCACGTCCTTTGGACTGGGGTTCCTGCACATAGAAGCGCCTAGTCCAGGGAAACACTGACGAGAAGAAGGCCGACAGAGAGAAAAAGCCTTCTCCTGGAGCTGACGCCCTGAATTTGGACTTTAGCCTACTTTGACTATGAGGAAATAAACTTCTCTTCATTAAAACCATCCACTTGTGGTGTTTCTGTTATAGCAGCACTAGATGAGTAAGACAGAAGGAGTCGCAGAAGTATATTGACAGTGAACTGCCAGAAATTCAAGCCAGATTCAGAAGAGGACATAGAACAAGGGATACCACTGCTGATGTCAGATGAATCTTGGCTGAAAGCAGAAAATACCAGAAAGATGTTTCCCTGTGTTTTATTACCTATGCAAAGGCATTCGACTGTGTGGATCATAACAAATTATGGATAACATTGCGAAGAATGGGAATTCCAGAACACTTAATTGTGCTCATGTGGAACCTATACATAGACAAAGAGGCAGTCATTCAAACAGAACAAGGGGACGCTGAATGCTTTAAAATTAAGAAAGGTGTGCATCTGGGTTGTATCCTTTCACCATACTTGTTAAATCTGTACACTGAGCAAATAATTGGAGAAACTAGGGTATGTGAAGACGAATGGGGCATTAAGATTGGAGGAAGACTCATTAACAACTTGCTATATGCAGATGACACAATCTTGCTTGCTGAAAGTGAAGAGGACTTGAAGCACTTACTGATGAAGATTAAATACTACAGCCTTCAGTATGGATTACGCCTCAATATAAAGAAAACAAAAATCCTCACAACTGGACAAATAAGCAACATCATGATAAATGGAGAAGAGTTTGAAGTTGTCAAGGATTTCCTTTTTCTTGTATCCTCAATCAATGCCCACGGAAGCAGCAGGCAAGAAGCCAAATGACTTACTACATTGGGTAAATTTGCTGCAAAAGATATCTTTAAAGTGTTGAAAAGCAGAGATGTCACTTTGAGGATTAAGATGTGCCTGAGACAAGTCACAGTATTTTCAATTACCTCATCTGTATGCTAAAGTTGAGCTGTGAATAAGGAAGATCAAAGAAGAATTGATGCCTTTGGATTAAGGCGTTGGCGAAGAATATTGAATATACAATGGACTGCTAAAAGAATAAGTTTGTCTTGAAAGAAGTACAGCCAGAGTGCTCCTTCGAAGTGAGGATGGAGAGACTTCATCTCACATACTTTGGACATGTTATCAGGAGGTACCAGTCCCTGGAGAGGGACATCATGCTTTGCAAAATAGAAGGTCAGCGAAAAAAAAGAAGATCTTTGACGAGATGGATTGACGCAGTGGCTGCAACAATGGGTTCAAACATAGCAATGGCTGTGAGGATGGCGAAGTGTTTCGTTCTATTGTACACAGGGTCACTACGAGTCAGAACTGACAAGAGGGCACCTAACAACAACAACATTGTCAGTTGGTCAAAATAAGAGAATCTCCAAGAGTCTTGCTTTCAATATTTGCCTCCTAAAGCAGAAGGGAAAGAGACACTTTTAAGTCAGTCCTGATTTTATTTCTAATAGATAATGTGAAATTTAAGAAAGTGATTCTTACGGAGATTCCAGTATATCTCAATGTATTGGAGCAAATTTGTCCCTTAAGTTGGGAGTAAGAAGGGGATAAGGAGAGGGGCTGAAAAGTCTATGTAGTCATCAAAATTGCTAGTGTTCTTTACATCATCGTTTTTGACATAAGAATAAACTTAGGTTTCTCTTCCAGCATCATTAAACTCCAAAAAAGAAATAGTTTTCTACTGATCCCTGAATGTTCTCCATCAGTATGTGTTTTTGAAGTATTTGAAAGTAGATTTTATACAGCAAAAGAAAATTGAAAGGTCACTTTGGATTTAAAAATTAACATTCATTGCATTAATATTACAAAATCAAAAGCCCGTGCTTTCAAATTTCACTTACAAATTATCTTATTTTCTATTTATACATCCAGAAACCATTAACTAATACTTTTAAGTCAATCTTTTTGACTTAATTAATTAAAGTCCATTACACATTTTAAACTTTATTGATATATTTGATATATTCATTTTTATTTTAAGCATTTCAATTTTCTAATAAGCTGAATACTTAACCAACTTTCATAAGTTTAATAAATTAAAATTACCAGTATATGATAACGCTTTTCACAGAGGTAGTAAAACTATCTTAGACGATTCAAATTAAAATGACAAGTCAAAATCAAATTTTCAATTCCACATTTTAAATTGAAATCAGTTTAATCTGTTAGATACTCTACTATGTCAAATAATACTCTAATATGCCAAATACTACTGAGTTATAAGTGATTAAAATGTCAACCAAGTTCACGTTATTTCTAAACTTAACAAAAAAATATTAACACTATGGGAATTAGAACTATAGATTTTAGGAGTGATTTTTCTTTTTTTTTTCTTCTTCACTCTTTTTATAGGTACTATTTGGAAAAGATCTCTAAGGCCATGTCCTTTATATGGGGTCTTAAAACCCTATGGAGCTCAGTTCTATCCTGTAACACATGGGGTTGCCATGAGTTGGAATCAACTCAATAGCAACAGGTTTGGTTTGGTTTTTAGTTTATAGCTTGTATCTCTTGGATTCAAGTTATATATAATCTAATTCTTAAGCCTTTTTCTTTCTTTTCTTTTTTTTTTTTTTTTAAATCTATTTAGTAGAACACAATTTATCAATGTATTGTCTGATCCTATCCTAAAATCGGTGTATGTTCTTCCTATCTGGCAGGGACACAGTTCACATGGATATTTAAGTAGATTTGATTGGATCCTAGATCTCCCTCATTGCTCTTTCTGGAACTATCACCCCAGCTCTACAGAAGCCCTGCAAACATCACTTCCATCAACATGCCTTCTGTTTGTTTGATTTTAATTTCGGAGATAAGTTCTGCCCTCTCCAGGCTTCCATTTGAAGATACAAATATTGTGGGAGAGACAATACACTAAGATAATTCCCACTTTTTTTTTTTTCTTCCTGATATGACAGAGCTAGGAAAGCAAGGAGACCTTCAGCTACTTAGGGTAGGTTAACAAAGGGTTCCATAAGAAGAGACAAGGCATTCAAAGAACACCTTTGCCTACTTGATTGTGATACGGTTGGCCCCAGGGGACAGAGAACTAACTTTTCCAGGCTATGTATGTATGGCATAGAAGAGCAGAGCTTCATCTCTCTGAGGCTCAGTTACCCAACCATCTGCACTCTCCTCAGACTCCTTGAAAAGGAGCCAAAGAAGTTTTATGTAAATCCATATTTCAAAAGGTATGTGTTTTACTTAAATTATCCCCCAAGCCCTTCTTGAGGCCTTCCTTCCACAAGCTTAATAAGCATATTAGAAGAAAGACAGTAGCTGTTATAGAAAGGTCTGCTAGATCCAGACACGAAATCAGTAAAGGGAAAGAGAGAAAAGGTTCACGCAGGCAACTGGGCCATCTAGATGTACAACAACGGGCAACTTGAACTTCTCAAGGAAACTCAAAGCCATTAAGGGTGAAATGGCACGTGGTATCATTTACATAATAAAGCAGAAACAGGTGCTACGTATGAGCATGCCAAAATCAAGTCCAGTAAAACAGTGGCCAAATGACAAGTTTCAGCACTGAAATGAGTACATTTCAACTACTTGGAAAATCATTTGTTTCCTGAGGATGCCAAATAACTGAAGATTTTCTTTAGAATAATACGTTATTGTGCCTGAAAGAAAGCTTCAAATCCATTGCCCTCTCCCCAGGGGAAATAGGTCCAGGAAGGTTAGGTGATTTTTCCAAAATCATGCAGCATATTAATGTCAGAACCTGGATTAAAACTAAATAAAAAATGCCCAGGATTGAGTTTGATTCAATCACTTCTTGGGTTAACACTGAAATTTCTTTCTATTCTTTCTTTTCTTACCACACTCTGATTGTACTGTGATTCTTTATAAGTAAGTTAAAACATTAACCATTTTCCTTAATTAAGCCATAAAAAGCTTTACTTTCATTTGTGCACAATCATCTAGATTCAGTTTTGTCTTTCAAGGATCAAGTGCCGTTAAGCCTATTTTGGACTTGGCTATTTTTGCCACATCTTTAGTGTTCTCTAATTAACCAGATTGCTTCTTTTCATTTTTCTTCTTAAGGCCTAATGTTAAAAAGCATTCTATATTTGGCTGGATACACGTCCCCATTAAGTAAATTTGTCTTCTTATTGGCTGGTTTTACTATGTTTGCTCCAATTTCTCTTTTCTTAAGTGAAGAACTTAAAAACTTTATTTTTTTAATGATGCACAATGTGTCTTAATGGTTATTTTCTTTCATTTACATTCTCACTCTTTTATTCCCACCATAAACTTTTCTAACCTTCAGATAAATTAAGAAGAGTTAACAGAAGAAGAAGAAAAATAAAAAATTTAAGTGGTTTACAGGATTTTTGTGATCTAATTTTGTGGCATGACTCAAAATGAGAAGAAACAGCTGCAAACATCCATTAATAATAGGAAAGTGGAATTTACGAAGTGTGAATCTAGGAAAATTGGAAATTGTCAAAAGTGAAATGGAACGTATAAAGATCAATATCCTAGGCATTAGTGAGCTGAAATGGACTGGTATTGGACATTTTGAATCAGACAATCATATGGTCTACTATGCTGGGAATGAGAAATTGAAGAAGAATGGCATTGCATTCATCCTCAAAAAGAACATTTCAAGATCTATCCTAAAGTACAATGCTGTCAGTGATATGATAATATTCATATGCCTACAAGGAAGACCAGTTAATAAGACTATTATTTAAAATTTACCCACCAACCACTAATGCCAAAGATGAAGAAACTGAAGATCTTTTGTCAACTGCTGAAGTCTGAAATTGATCAAATATGCAATCAAGATGCATTGACAATTACTGGTGATTGGAATGCAAAAGTTGGAAACAAAGAAGAAGGATCGGTAGTTGGAAACTACGGCCTTGGTGATAGACATGATGCCAGAGATCACATGATAGAATTTTGGAAGACCAACAACTTCTTCATTGCAAATACCTTTTTTTCAGCAACATAAACAGTGACTATGCACGGGGACCTCGTTAGATGGAGTATACAGGAATGAAATTGACTACATCTGTGGAAAGAGATGATGGAAAAGCTCCATATCATCAGTCAGAAAAAGGCCAGGGACCAACTGTGGAACAGACCGTCAATTGCTCATATGCACGTTCAAGTCAAAACTGGAGAAAATTAGAACAAGTCCACAAGAGTCAAAGTACGACCTTGAGTATATTCCACCTGAATTTAGAGACCATCTCAAGAATAGATTTGATGCGTTAAACACTAATGACCAAAGACCAGATGAGTTGTGGAATGACATCAAGGATATCATACATGAAGAAAGCAAGACGTCATTAAAAAGATGAGAAACAAAGGAAATACCAAAATGAATGTCAAAAGAGACTCTGAAACTTGCTCTAGAATGTCGAGTAGCTAAAGCTAAAGGAAGAAATGATGAAGCAAAAGAGTTGAATAGAAGATTTCAAAGGGCGGCTCAAGAAGACAAAGTAAAGTATTATAACAGAATGTGCAAAGACCTGGAGATAGAAAACCACAAGGGAAGGACACACTCAGCATTTCTCAGGCTGAAAGAACTGAAGAAAAAATTCAAGCCTCAAGTTGCAATATTGAAGGATTCTATGGGAAAAATATTAAATGACTGTCACGGATTTAATTATGTCCCCCCAAAAATGTATCAGTTTGGCTGGGCCATGATTCCCAGCATTGTGTGGTTGTCCTCCATTTTGTGATTGTTATTTTATGCTAAAGAGGATTAGGTTGGGATTGTACCACCCTTACTAACGTCATATCCCTAATCCAGTATAAAGGGAGTTTCCCTGAGGTGTGGCCTGCACCACCTTTTATCTTACCAGAGATAAAAGGAAAGGGAAGCAAGCAGATAGTTGGGGACCTCATACCACCAAGAAAGCAGTGCCAGGAGTAGAGTGTGTCCTTTGGACTTGGGGTCCCTGCGCAGAGAAGCTCCTAGTTTGGGGGAAGATTGATGAGAAGGCCAACAGAGAGAGAAAGCCTTCCCCTGGAGCTGATGCCCTGAATTTGGACTTTTAGCCTACTTTACTGTGAGCAAATAAACTTTTCTTTGTTAAAGCCATCCTCTTGTGGTATTTCTGTTATAGCAGCACTAGATGACTAACACAGAATTGCATCAAAGAAGATGGCAGGAATATACAGTCACTATAACAAAAAGAATTCGTCAACATTCAACCATTTCAGGAGGTAGCATATGATCAAGAGCTGATGGTACAGAAGGAAGAAGTCCAAGCTGCACTGAAGGCACAGGCGAAAAACAAGGCTCCAGGAATCGACGGAATACCAGTTGAGATGTTTCAACAAATAGATGCAGCGCAGGAAGTGCTCACTCATCTACGCCAAGAAATTTGGAAGACAGTTACCTCGCCAACCAGCTGGAAGAGATCCATATTTATGCCTAATCCAAAGAAAGGTGATCCAACTGAATGTGGAAATTATCAAACAATATCATTAATATCACATGCAAGTAAAATTTTGCTGAAGATCATTCAAAAGCGGCTGCAGCAGAATACGAACAGGGAAATGCCAGAAATTCAAGCCGGATTTAGAAGAGGCTGTGCAACCAGGGATATCATAGCTGATGTCAGATGGATCCAGGCTAAAGCAGAGAATATCAGAAGGATGTTTACTTGTGTTTTATTGACTATGCAAAGGCACTCAACTGTGTGGATCATAACAAATTACGGATAACATTACTAAGAATGGGAATTCCAGAACACTTAATTGTGTTCATGAGGAACCTGTACATTGATCAAGAGGCAGTCGTTAGAACAGAACAAAGAGATCTGCGTGGTTTAAATTCAGGAAAAGTGTGTGTCAGGGTTGTATCCTTTCACCATACCTATTTAGTCTGTATATTGAGCAATAATCCAAGAAGCAGGAAGAAGAAGAGTGGGGCATCAAGATTGGAGGAAGACTCATTAACAAGCTGTGTTATGCAGGTGACACCACCTTGCTTGCTGAAAGTGAAGAGGACTTGAAGCACTTACTGATGAAGATCAAAGATCACAGCCTTCACTATGGATTACACTTCAACATAAAGAAAACAAAAATCCTCATAACTGGACCAATAAGCAACATCATGATAAATGGAGAAAAGACTGAAGTCATCAAGGATTTCATTTTACTTGGATCCAAATCAACACCCATGGAAGCAGCAGTCAAAAATTCAAATGACAACACAACAGAGAGTCCCTGATGGAGCAGGATTAAAGAGGGGTACAGAACTCAAATTCTAGTAAAAAGACCAGACTTAATGGTCTTACTGAGACTGGATGAACCCCAGAAGCCATGGCCCCCCAACTCTCTGTTAACCCAGAAGTAAAACCATTCCGAAAGCCAACGCTTCTGACAAAGATTAGACTGGACTATAAGACATATAATTACAACCAGAGTGCTCCTTAGAAGCAAGGATGGTGAGACTATATATCACATACTTTGGACATGTTATTAGGAGGGACCAGTCCCTGGAGAGGGACATCATGCTGGGTAGAGGGCCAACATAAAAAAGGAAGACCCTCAACGAGGGACACAGTGGCTGCAACAATGGGCTCAAGCATAACAATGATTGTGAGGATGGCACAAGACCAGGCAGTGTTTCGTTCTGTTGTACGTGGGGTCGCTGTGAGTCAGAACCAATTCAATGGCACCTAACAACAACAAGAACAAAAATTTCTGCATAAGGATTTTTTATTCAAGTCGATAACCTTACTGGCCGGTAGAATATTTAATGTCTCTAAATCTAACCTTTTTTTAAACACTTGTTTTATCTTAGGAAGCATCTTTCAGAAACATTTCACTTTGAATCTTACAACAACCTAACAGACATAACTAGTATAATCAGGAAGTTACAGCAGCACTTACTAAGTGGCAATATTAAGGCCTAAACCCATTTGACACAAGGGTTAAGTACTCAGCTGCTAACTGAAAGACTGGCAGTTTGAACCCACTAGCCAGTCCACAGAAGAAAAGACTAGTGATCTGCTTCAGTGAAGATTACAGCCCAGGAAATCCTATGGGGCAGTTCTACTCTGTCCTATAGGGTCGCCAGGAGTCAGAATTGAAACAACGGCACACAATAGCAACAACGTTCTCCAAAATGTTCCATACTTCTGTCTGTGGACTCATGATCATATTTGTCTTAAGTCTTCTCAATAGACTGTTCTTACACTAACCAAAAAGAATGTATCCAGAATCGACAGAAAAGGTGCTATTTTTAGTGGGTATTATCTAAATAGTTAAAGCCCATTGTTTGGTAAGATAAAATATTCTTTTTCTCATTTTACACATTTGTGATGTGACTATTCCAGAAGTATAACATGAAGCTCTGGGTATTGCTAACAAAGTAAACTGCATGTTCTGTAACCTTTTCATACTTCAAAATCACTATCATGTGTTATAATTATCAAATTATGCTGTCTAACCCATATATCATCTGGGGTTTCCCGTCATTAAGCCCTAGATGAGATCAGCTTAAGCTTCATCTCATACTTTGCGTGAGGTTTAATGTTCTGCCCCCAAGATTCTCACAGAATCACAGCTTCAATTTCTCCCTTCTGCTGGATTGCCATTCTAGGTGATCGTCTTCCCCACATTATGGTCTCCTCATTCTTCCTACCACGTGCTGCAAGGAAACACCCAGAGTTGTGTCTGAGTTGAGTCTGAGTGCAGGAGCTGAAGAAGGCTGAGTTCTCAGCATAATAAAGTGGGTAGAGTGCTTCTGCATTTGCTTATGGGCAGCAGAGGGGAGGAATGCATCTAAGTCTTTTCCACCACATTAGCATTTACTAGAGCAGAGAATAGTTTATTGCCTATCTTTTCTGCTAGAATTTTTAAAAAGCCTGATGAAGTAGGGGCTTTGCCCATTTTCTTCAATGTATACCTTAAAAATGTTTGGGATGGGAGGGCAGGGGAGAAGAGGGGAGGAAAGGAGAAGAGAAGAGAGGAAATGAGAGGAAAGTAGGGAGGGAAGAAGGAAGGAATTTACGGTAGCTAGGATTTATTGAGAGCTCCTTGGCACTGTCCCAACTCCTTTATGTCTACTTATTCATATACCCATCATAACAATTCTGTGAAGTAAATACTATGATTTTCCTCACTTTCCATAGAAGGAACTGAGATTCAGGTGCATTAAGTAACTTGTTCAAGGTCACATGGGCAAAACGTTAAATGGATCCAGGACTCTGGTCCAGGCCATCTGACCTGAAAATCTGGGCCTGCCTTTTTCACTACACTCTCAGGCCTCTTCTGTCAATTATTTATCTCTGTACTGGCATCAGTTCAGAATTTGATCTTGATTCCTACTCACTCAACTGCGACACACATCCACGTATGTGCGCATATAGACCTGCGCACACACACACGCACTAAAATAAAGATTTTCACAGATGTGATGGTGATGACAAAGACTTTTCATCAATGCTGGGTAGATTAGACAATTAAAAATTAGGTATTTATCCTCCTTACCTTTAAACCTGTTTTCTACTTTTTCATGTTCCTACAATGTCTCTTGGCTCATTTTCTTCACTGGCTGCCCCCATCCATTCTAAAATCTGCCTACTCTCTCATACTGGAGATTTTGGTCTGCTTGTCACTGGTCCTCAGATGCCATTCCTGGCTTTCTTTTCCATATCCCTAGACTCATACATTTGCTTTGTAATGGGCCATGTACCCAAGAGCTCTTTCTTTACTGTTCCAAAACTATATTTATATATCCATTTTTGCAAGAAAAAAAATCTTAAAAATAGTTATTTCCATTCTGATACAGCATCTCTAAACCAAAAAGACACCAACCCGTTGCCGTCGAGTTGATTTCGACTCATAGCAACCCTACAGGACAGAGTAGAACTTCCCCATAGTGTTTTCAAGGAGTGGTTGGTGGATTCAAGCTGTTGATCTTTTGGTTAGCAGCTGAGCTCTTAACCACTGTGCCACCAGGGCTCCACAACATCACCACTATCCCCTAAAGACACCCACAGTGGCTTTACTCAGTTTGTTCTGTTTTAACATATATATGTGTGTATGTGTGTATATATATACATATATATATACTCTGTCTATTACAGTTGAAGTCACTATGCTCTTTAGGGCCTCCATGTTTTATCATAACCCCCATTCCAGTCATAACACCACCATGAGAGGAGACGGGTGTTTAGCTTTGCACTAAAGGTACAGATTCATAATATATTTGATGTTACGACTTTGATAGTTTCTGTTTTTTTCCCCATTATTTTCAGAGGTCAATGTCAGTTATCATTTAACACATAGGCCAAGTCATAAATCATCAATGAAATGAAAATCATCCATTCAGCAGAATAGAATACATCATTTTCCAGATCAGCAAAGACAACCTTGTAATTACCAGCTCATTTTTCTACCATTTTCTTTTCTTGTTTGAGGAGCCTATTTCTATGCTATACTGGTTTCCAGATTTTTGTGATGCAGAATTTGGTTTTGGGCACAGGGAAAGACCAGATATCTGGTTTTAATTATATTATTATTTGCACAGTTTTGTGCTTTGTCTTTATTTCCATGTGTTCGAAACTCCATTTGTTTTGTTCACTGCTCTATTCCTTGTCCCTACAATGGTGCCTAGAACATAAAAAGATTCTATAATAAATGTATGTATTTTCCAACTCTGTTTATATAAAGTTATTGCATTTATGTTGGTTCCCAACCATGAGCATGGAGAAAATTGATAAGCCTGGAGAAGGAAAAACAAGACGGCAGAAGGACTGACTTATTTGTGCCCTTTAAATTCCAGGCAGTATGTTAGGCACTTTATATTCATCTATAAGGTATAATTCAAACCTCATAACTTCCCAGTGGAGGAACCCCATTTAGCAATAAGAAAATCTGATCTTAGGTATGTTAGGTAAGTAGTCCAAGTTCTCACAGATCATAAATGGCAGAGTGAAGATAAAACAAAAAACCAAACTCGTTGCCATCGAGTCAATTCCGATTCATAGTGATCCTATAGGACACAGTGGAACTGCCTCATAGGGTTTCCAAGGAGCAGCTGGTGGATTCAAACCGCTGACCTTCTGGTTAGCAGCTGAACTCTTAACCACTATGCCACTAGGGTTTCCAGAGTGAGGATAGCAAATCATTTTTCCTGATTTATGAATGTCTTTCCCAGTGATTTTCTAATCTGAGCAACATAACAACCCTATAAGAGCATATATCAGTTTTCTGACAAAACACAAACAAAACCTGAGACTATATTTTAATCCAGTTACCTTGGATGGAGTATGGTTAGGCCAGGCACAGATCGAGAGAGAGAGACACCATGACAGTTAGAAAGGTTTCATTGTACTTACAGTTCCCTGGGGAGAACACAGTATGCCATGAGGCAGGGCCACTCAGGGTGTTGAACCTGGGGACAGAGGTAGCAATAAGCTGGAATTGTAGGCAATGGCCTATGTATGGCAAGCAGGGTGGGTTAGCTAGGATTTGAGAGCTTCCTGGGGACTGATAATTTTGAGTAACTCTGTAGGCTCCAGGACACAGGAGTCCTGGTCCCAGAGTGATTAGGTTGGATGTGAAGCGGCCCAGGAGTATGAGCTTCTGATAAGGGTTGTGACTGGAGAGAGGATTTACTAAGCTGCTCAAGAAGGGAAACTGACCAGCCTCCAGCCAGGGCCTCAAAACTGGGTCAGGACAGCATTTGTGAGATATTACAATGCAGACCAGGAGAGGAGAAATAACCTCTCCAGAGTCACACAGCTGGTAAGTTGATAAACGCAGAGTCCTGATGAAAGTGGTTAATGGTAGGCTAGAACATCGCTCCTCAACGTGTGGCAAACCATCAGCGCTGGCATCATCCAGTTGCTAATAAAGAAATACCATATCTGAGATCCACTCTAGGAAGACTAGGAATCTTCCTAGTATTATTTTCTCAAAAACAAAATCTAGTATTTGGATGGTTGTCGATCTAATGGTAGATGACAGAAAAACCGAGTCATATAAAATACAAATCCCAGCTTAATCCACCTGCCCGAATCTATTCCCTGTAAGTTGGGCTGCTGCTCTTTCATTGTTGTTGTGTACCATCCAGCCAATTTCGAATCACAGCTACCCTATATGACAGAGTAGGACTGCTCCATGGGTTACCTAGGTTGTAATCATTATGGAAGCTGACCGCCAGGTCTTTCTCCCACAGAGCTACTGGGTAGGTTCAAACTACCAACCTTTAGGTTAGCAGCTGAGTGTTTAACCATTGTGCCACCAAGTCTCCTTACCCATAAACCAAATTCATTGCCGTCAGGTTGATTCCAACTCATAGCGACCCTGTAGGACTGAGTAGAACTGTCCTGTAGGGTTTCTAAGGAGTGGCTAGTGGATTTGAACTGCAGATCTTTTTTTGAACAGCAGCTGAACACTTAACAATTGTGTGACCAGGGCTCCAAGGCTCCTTAGAACATTACAAACCTAAATTTCAGAGACCTAATGAAGAGAATCAACTCTTTAGAATTTAAGGTTTGGAGCATCTTGGCATCCAGTTTCAGCACAGGACCCAACTTATCACAGGAATCATAAGTTCCCTTTGTCTCTTCTCCATATAAAGTGAGCTGAGAGGCTGATGGAAGAGGCTCTTGGCACTCTATTAATGGATGCTAATTAAAGGCTTGCTCTGGACAAAAGGAAACAGCTGAAGAAGGCTTAACACAATGGAACCTCACAGATGGCTCCTGGGACAAGCAAGGTGGGCTGGTGAGGGCTTGGTGATTAAGACCCAACACTATGGATCTTTTAGCAGCTGAAGCTGTTCTGTTGCCACATGTAGGTACAGTATGAAAGTAATTATTCGTATGTAAATAGTGTACTTTTTTTCTCTGTCCTAAAAAAAAAAAAAAAAAGCCATATTCTCTGTAAATACAAACTCTAGCTAAAGTAAATCCAACCAAACATTATTCTGCAGATCCTTTTTTTAATTTTCCTTTTTTTTGTCTTTCTGTTTTAAACGGCACTCTCCTTTTAGATGTGGCTTTGCAGATAAAAAAGCATGAAACATCTGCAACTGCTTAAAATCAATTTCTTTTCTCCTTTATTTTTCTGTTCAATAACTAAAAATGGACTTTCCAATTTGCATCATGCATTTTTTTCCTCCTTTTCCTTTACAAAATAAATAAATAAATGCCATCTGTTCTAGCAGCTCAGTTGCCAATTATCAGCCTGAGGCAATCCAAAACTGCCAGATAGTCAACGCAGAAAATATGGTTTCAAGAAGAAATGCTAACAGAGCCCTTGCTGTAGTATGGCTTGGCACCCAGCCAAATTACCACCTCATGCAAATACTGTCTTATCTCCTAGGGACTTGCAAGAAGTCCTCGCAATCTGCATGATGGTACGTGAACACCTTGACTTATCTTAATGAAGATGTTTTAAAAACTCAACTGTTTCATAGTTAATGAAACATATTGACAGCTCAGAACAGCAGATCAACAATCTTCTACTGAGAGAGCTGTTGAGTTCACAAGTGACTGAACTTTCAACTTGCTCATTTTCTTGGAATCACAGTACCTATTTGGCTGTGGCCAGTGGAGAATAGCAGTCCTTCTCCGATTTATCCGCACTTCAGTTGACAAAGACTATTTAGTCCACCAGGAATTTGTCATGCACTTACAGTCATCCAGAAAGAATCATCTAGTTAGGTTACTTGTTAAAATTGCAGTAATGGAAGGTTTAGACTCATCATCAGAATCCTCACTCCCCTTTGCCCTGTACATCTGAAACCCCAACAAGTCTTAGAAATTCTACTGCCAATACTCATCCCAAGAATGATCACTCATTTCTATCTTCGCTGCAACCCAACAGTTTCAAGCTATCAATATCCTTTGCCTGGTTTCCATTAAAAACCTTCCACATAGTCTTTTCCAATCTGTTCTCCTTCCATGGCCAGTGTGGTCTTCCAAAAATATTAATCAGATCATGTTACTCCTCCGCTTAAAATGAGGCAATGTCTTTCCATTGTACTTAGAGATAAAAATCCAAAACCCTTAAAAATGGGCTAAAGGCCTGCTACAAAGCAACTCTGCCTCTCTTAGACTACCTTGACCCTTTGGCTATTTCTTTCCATAAACTAGTCTGTTTCATCCAAAAGAGCAAACATCACATTTGCTTTGTACAACATCTTTTACTCAGCACCTGGCAGTGTTGGCGTATAGTAGTCACTCAACAAATATTCATTGAATTAATTCCCTTTGAATGCTGGGTCTGTCACCTACCAGCTTTGTACTTTTCAACACATATTCTAAGAATTTTAAGCCTTAGTTCCTTTATAAATAAAAGGAGACAACTAATTATCTCTCAGAGTTTTGTCAGGAAGACTGAAGGAGAATATGCTTCTTAAGCTCAGTTGGCTTCCCAAGACATCACATTAATAAAGTAAAAATAGACACATGTTTTAATGCTGGCTCTCCCACCTACTGACCTTATGCTTTAGGTAAATTCCCTAAACTTCCCAAGCCTCTCTTCCCGATCTGTGGAATGGGGTGATAATATCTTCTATAGAAATTTGTTTAGGAGGATTAAATGAGAAAAAATATTGGTAGAGAACAGAGACTAATACATAGGAAGTATTCCATAAGTGGTATAGCAATTGCTATACTACTATTGTTTTAGTGATCGTAAGATTAAATGAAAAGTTATGAGTTCTTTATTTCACTAGTTTCAGAAAAGTTCACCCTTACGAGTTATTTCCCCAGCAATACCCTTCCTTTGTTGTCTCCCCTACTCCAATTTCATTAACTGTGCGAGACCACTTACACAAAGCCTAGACTGGCACGCTGTAGAAAACTTCTTCAGGGACCCAGGTTTTATTTCTCCAGGCAATCTCCCGTTTGTTACAGCACATACCTCCTCCTCATTTTCTGTTGCTCCAAATACCTCCCCTCTTCTGCCACTTGTCATTCCCCAACCTACAGACCATTTTTATACCTTGGCTCTGGGGCTGCAACAAGTCCTTTAATAGGGGACCTGTTTGACTTTCTATCTCATTTTTGTCTTTTCTCCAAGATGCCACTTTCCAGTGATGTCTTCTCAAGTCATTTGAGTATCCAATGTTTCCCCATTTGTATTAATCAAAAAACAAACAAACCCATTACTGTCGAGTTGATTCCAACTCATAGCAACCCTATCAGTCAGAGTAGAACTGCCCCATAGGGTTTCCAAGGAGTGCCTGGTGGATTTGAACTGTTGACCTTTTGGTGAGCAGTCGTAGTTCTTAATCACCACCTGGGTCCTTTAAGAAGTTTTCTACCGCATGCCAGTCTAGGCTGTGTATAAGTGGTCTTGTATGCTTAATTAAATTGGCGCTGGGGAGACAACAAAGGGTATGGATAGGGAAATAACTTGTAAGGGTGAAATTTTCTGAAACTAGTGAAATAAGGAGCTCATTTCATTTGATTTTATGATCACTACTAGGAGCCCTTATATGTGCTTTCCTGTTGGGTCTTTCATCCCCTACTCTAGCAGGCATCACAGTACACATGTAGTGCCTACTACACTGTTTTCTTTTCGAGGATAAGGAACTCATTTACTCTGCTAACGCAGCTCAGTGCATGCCGTATAGTTCCTAAATAAGTATTTGTTCAAAGAATAAAAACACAGGTTTGAGGTATTCCAACCTTA
The DNA here is from genome assembly GCF_000243295.1 of Trichechus manatus latirostris. Lineage (NCBI taxonomy): Eukaryota > Metazoa > Chordata > Mammalia > Sirenia > Trichechidae > Trichechus > Trichechus manatus. The sequence goes on along the minus strand of NW_004443958.1, from coordinate 22,642,572 downwards.
TTTCCCTGAATGCTCGCATGGGACATTCATTCCTGTATGAGCCAGTCCTTGCTACACCTAATGTTGTTGTTGATGTTAGCTGATGTTGAGTTGGCCCCCAACTCAAGGAGACCCCATGCATGGTGACCCCATCAATGCAAAATGGAAGGAAACACTGCTCAGTCCTGATCACTTGGGGATCAGACTGTAGAGATTCACAGGGTTTTCACTGGCTGATTTTCAGAAGTAGATTACCACCCCTTTCTTTTTAGTCCATCTTAGTATGGAAGCTCGACTGAAACCTGTTCAGCATCATAGCAACACACAATCCACTGACAAAAAGTTGGTGGCTATACTCAAGGTGGATTGGCTGGAAATTGAACCCGGGTCTCCACATAGAAGGTGAGAATTCTACCATGGAACCACCAAAGTGTTCTACACCTAATAGGAAAGATATATTGGAATTGAGGAGGCAGGGGCAGGGGGCACTTCTACATTGAAAGGTTAATCTTATATTCACTATTAATGTAACTTTGCAAAAAAAAAAAAAAAAAGGTGGGATATTAGGTAACTTTTCAAGGCATAATTTCTTCATTTGAGAAATAGAATAGTGACAACCACATAAAATTGGTATGTAGATTAAAGCACTTATACAGTGCTTCACAGAGAAGTGTCCACTAATTTTGTCGTTCCCTCTTGTGGTATTAGAATACAAAGAGAATACTGTACAAAAAGTTACAAACTACAGATTTTAAGTGGACCCATTGATGCCTATGTGGCCATTTTATAACAGTGAGAGGTTGGACTTCACTTCTTTGAAATGCTATCAGCCATCTGCCTTGCACCGTACGTCCTGGTGGAGACAAGGATCTGCAATGTCCTTCCTGCCACTCACAGAGAAGAGCTTTCAACCTCCAGCCATACGAGCTAATTATCCTTATTATTTTACTTTGCATAGATAAAAATGTTGTGATTGCTCATGGAATTGAAAAGCACCCTTTTTCAATCTGTTGACATTGATTGGCTTGATGACTTAAAATAATTTAAAGGGTAAAATAGAAAAATGAGAGAACTAAAGTAAATCCCATGCAGTCATTTTCATAGCCAGGAGTCATATTTTCCACACTCCAGGTGTTTAGACGAGCATTTTTGTACAGTGCAAGAACGGGAAGAGATTGGTGATAATAGAAGACTTGTATTATGTGTGTTAGATTATTTAGTTATCATCAATACAAAGTAAAGTATTATAGGGAAATGTGCAAAGACCTGGAGATAGACAATCATAAGGGAAGAACATGCTTGGCATTTCTCAAGCTGAAAGAACTGAAGAAAAAATTCAAGCCTCGAGTTGCAATATTGAAAGATTCTACAGGGAAAATATTAAACAACATAGGAAGCATCAAAAGAAGATGGAAGTAGTACACAGAGTCACTGTATCAAAAAGAATTGGTCAACATTCAACCACTTCAGCAGGTAGCATATGATCAAGAACCGACGGTACTGAAGGAAGAGGTTCAAGCTTCACTGAAGGCATTGGGGAAAAACAAAGCACCAGGAATTGACGGAATAACAACTGAGACGTTTCAACAAAAGGATGCAACACTGGAAGTGCTCACTCAACTATGCCAATAAATTTGGAAGACATCGACCTGGTCAACCAACTGGAAGAGATCCGTATTTGTGCCATTTCCAATGAAAGGTGATCCAAAAGAATGCAGAAATTATCGAACAATGTAATTAATATCACATGCAAGTAAAATTTTGCTGAAGATTGTCCAAAAGCTCCTGCTGCAGTACATTGACAGGGAACTGCCAGAAATTCAAGCTGAATTCAGAAGAGGATGTGGAACAAGGGATATCACTGCTGATGGCAGATGGATCATGGTTGAAAGCAGAGAATACCAGAAAGATGTTTACCTGTGTTTTATTGACTATGCAAAGGCATTCAGTTGTGTGGATCATAACAAATTATGGATAACATTGTGTGAATGGGAATTCCAGAACACTTAATTGTGTTCATGAGGAACTTGTACTTAGACCAAGAGGCAGTCTTTCGAACAGAAAAAGAGGATACTGCATGGTTTATAGTTAGGAAGAGTGTGCGTCAGGGTTGTATCCTTTCACCATACTTATTCAATCTGTATGCTAAGCAAATAATTAGAGAAGAGGGACTATATGAAGAAGAATGGGGCATCAGGATTGCACTTCATGATATGCAGATGATATAACTATACTTGCTGAAAGTGAAGAAGACTTGAAGCACTTACTGATGAAGATCAAAGACCATAGCCTTCAGTATGGATTACACCTCAACATAAAGAGAACAAAAATCCTCACAACTGGACCAGTAAACAACATCATGATAAACAATCACCTCATATTTGTTTATTTTTATGGCAGTCCATGGTATATTCAATAGTCTTGGCCAACACCAGAATTCAAAGACATCAGTTCTTCTTTGATCTTCCTGCATATGAGGTGATATGTCTTTGAATTCTGGTGTTGGCCAAGACTATTGAATATACCATGGACTGCCAGAAAAATAAACAAATATGTCTTGGAAGAAGTACAGCCAGAATGTTCATTAGAAGCGAGCACGGCATGACTTTGTGTCGTACACTTTGGACACGTTATCAGGAAGGACCAGTCCCTGGAGAAAGGCATCATGCTTGGTAGAGTACAGGGTCAGCAAAAAAGAGGAACAACCTCAATGAGATGGACTGACACAGTAGCTGCAACAATGGGCTCAAGCATAGCAATGATTGTGAAGATGATGCAGGACCAGGCAGTGTTTCGTTCTGTTATCCATAGGGTTGCTATGAGTCGGATTCAACTGGACAGCACTTAACAACAACAATATCAATATTACCACATATTTTCATTTAAAAACTGACCCAAACCTATATTCTTTTTTTGTACAGGCAATGATGTTGACGTTCATTATTTACTATGACATCTTTGACTTTGTAGATATCTTTCCATGAGACCTAGTGGTGCAGTGGTTAAGAGCTTGGCTGCTAGCCAAAAGGCTGGCAGCTTGAATCCACCAGCCAATCCTTGAAAACTCTATGGGGCAGTTCTCCTCTGTCCTATAGGGTCGCTTTGAGTCAGAATCAACTCGAAGGCAGTGGGTTTTTCCTATGAGATAAGTAAACTAAGTGCAGAAATACCTTACTCACTCAGTTACGTTAAGCTGTAACTGGTGAGAACCTCTGCTAGAATTGTGAACATTTTTAATGAAAAAATGGGTAATGCATTATTTGTCACAACAGTTTTCATGCGCCTATCACAGCTGGAAGGAGCCCTGGTGGCGCTAATGGTTAAGTGCTCAGCTGTTAACTGAAAAGTCGGCTATTTGAACTCACCCAGTAGCCCCATGGGAGAACGACTTGGTGATCCGCTTCCGTAAAGATTAGAGCCTAATCGTAGGGGCATGAATATACTATTTTCAGGAAATTTTAACTCCCACCTTCTGCTTGGGATGATATGTATGAAGTAGAGAGTAGCAGAAAGTAAGATGATATAATAGAGATCAAATCATAGAAATTATGAAGGGCTTCCTATATTAAGATAAGGAGGTGGAACTTTTTTCCAGAAAGCTATAGGGAGTCATTGAAGGATTTTCAAGAGAGCTGAGATGGTATCGGATATTTGTTTTATATTATTAGTTTGCTGGATGTGTGGAGGAAGAATTGGGAAGATACAGGTGAGCAGTAAAAGGCAGATGGAAATAATATTATAGTAATTCATGAGAAATGATAAGCCCCTCGATGGAGAGATCAATGCATTAAGGAAATAGACTTTGTGGTTTGGGCATTAATTAGATGAGGTGGTGTTTGGCAAGGTTTAGAATTGGACGCCTAGGTGGATGGTACTAACGTTGTGAACTCTAACAGGAAGTGTGGATTTTGGTCACTGGGATGAGGAGATTAAATATTGTATCAGAAAACATGCTCTATGTTATTAATTACAGTAGCATATTCTCTCCTCATGAAGTCATTGAGTTATTGACATCTTACCTTTGTGATAAAAAGGAATTTGTGACTTAAAGGAAAAAAAAAAAGTTGATATTGAGTAGACTCTGACTCATGGGGAGCTATGTGTGTCTAAGTAGAAGTGTGCTCCTAGTCCTTGAACACCGCCTCAGAGACACGTGTTTACTGTTTCCCCCTTCTGAAAGGTTGCTGTTACTGCTGTTACTTGCTCTTGAGTCAATTCCAACTCATGCAACCTTGTGTGTGCAAAGTAGAACCACCCCATAGGGTTTTCAAAGCAAATCGGTAGACCTGTCTTCTGAGGCATGTCTGGGTGGGTTCAAACCAGCAACCTTTCTGCTGGTAGTTGAGCACTTTACTGTTTGCACCACCCAGCTACTACCTAGCTGGAAGGTAGCCTACCCCAGTGTTGTGTTTATTCTGGTTTATTCTGTCATTTAGGTCTCACCTCCACTATTGCCTCCTCAGAGACAACGTGCCAGGACACCCAACGACCCAGCCTTCACTGCCCACCACTCTCTATTCTACCATCGTGTGTTGTGCTCTGCGGACAGCATTTCAGTCACTGAATTTTAAATGCTCTATACTGCATGGTTTATTTATTTACTTATGTGTTCACCATCCGTCTCTCTCTTTTCCCTCATGTGTATGTCAGCTTCATGTAAAAAGGGGCTCTGGCCTATTAACAGAACACAGACACTAGAGCCTGACAGCCTAGGATTGATTCCTGGTTTCATTTCTTAATAGTTATGTGACTCTGGGTAATTTTTTTTAAACTTCTTTCTCTTCTCTAAAAAAAAAAAAGAATTATGTAAAGTACTTTATTTAGAACAGTGCCTAGTAATAGTAAATTCTTCATAAATGATATTATAATCATTAATATTATCTCTACCATCTATAACAATGACAAGCACATAGAAAGTACTTAATGAATATGTACTAGCATGGTACTTGGGCCATAATAATTTTTCAACAACTTAATCTCCAGAAAATAGAGCTTGCCCACGTTACTGTCAATAACAATAATAATAATATTAATAACACTATTATTTATTGCCAACGGCACTAGCAACACTACTTGAGATCAGTGTTGGGAGTTTGGAAAGATGCACAGAAACCAAGAAGCTGTACTATCTCTTGCTTTATGTCACTTACTATTATGGATTGAATTGTGTCCCCAGAAAATACATGTTGGGTCTTTGAAGATGTTCTCAGTTAACATGAGGTCCTACTGGAGTAGGGAGGGTCCTAATCTCATCTGAGTGGTGTCCTTATAAAAAAGGAGAAGAAACACAGAGAGACGAACAGAGGAAACACGGCCATGTAAGACGCATCTATATGCCGAAGAACTTCACGCCTGAGGCTTCCAGCAGCTGAGAGAGATAAGAAAGGATCTTTCCCTAGAGCCTCCAGGAGAACATGGCCCTACCAACACCCAGAATTTGGACTCTGTCTCCTGAACCATGAGATCATAAATTCCTGTGTGTTGAAAGACACCCACTTTGTTGGTACTTTGTTACAGCAGCAGTAGGAAACTAATACACTTATTTTCTTTTTCTCAGTACTTAGATATTAATACCTATAAGATGCTTTCAAAAAGATGGAAATGCAGAGGCTAATAAAACAGAGTCCTTGCCCAGAAATCTCATACTGCAATGCAGATAGAGGCATTTAAAATGATCATCATATTCTTACAGAATACAAATAAAGTGCTCCAGAATCTTACAGGAAGTGATTCCCAGTTCCTCCCAAGGGCAGCAGAATGTTTTCACAGTGAATTGCAGTTGGAATAAAATGAATTGCAGTTGGGATAAAAATTAGGAATTTTTCAAGTAAAGAAGACAGAAAGGTGGTTCCAGGAGGATGGAAGAGTTGTGACAGTGTTAAAAATTCAATATTCAGGGCAACCTGAGCTATTGGGAGGAAGCACAAAAGGATACAATGAGTAGGAAATGGGCTGTGGAGTTTCAATTGTATGTTGAGGTAAGATTGGTAACTGGGAGGATTTGGGGATTTGATTTTACAATAAAGTCAATGGAGGGGTATCAAAGGTTTATAAAATATATGGAGGTAAGTGAATTTTAATTTTTCTATACTGCATGACTGATTAATTTACTTACTTGTTCATCACCCATCTCTCTCTTTTACCTCATGCATGGATTAATTTAGTTAATTAATTGAAATTAATAATTTTTGATTAATTTTAGTTAATGGATTTAAATTGGTAGTTTTCATTAATTATGATCAATTCAACAAGAATTGCACTTTCTTTGGAAGAACGGAAAGAGTAGAAGTAAGAATATCACTTTGGAAGCATTTATGGTACTCATAATTAGAACTGGGCTACATCACTGAGGAAGATAGAAAAAGAAAAAAACAGATTTTAAGGATATTTGGATAGAGGGTCAACCAATTTGGCAGCCCTGGGAATACATATATATATATATATATATATACAGAGAGAGAGGGAGGAAGAAAGCTAAAGATGCATTGATATATCTATTTTGGGAGATACACATATGTATATATTCTTTTCTTTTGGAAGATAGAATTTTTATGCTAGTCATGTATACAGGAGATATTAGAAATAGCTCAGTGGGGCACAAATATGAATTTAGATATGTGTGATTGGTGAGAAGTTAATCTGCAAATTGTAATTTGTTAGTAAGTCATTACATGTTCCCTCTGTGAATATGTTAATGCAAGTGTTTACATGTTGGGTAACCAGATCAGTTTGGCCGGGACAGTCCTGGCTTATGACCTACCATACTGGAGAAATTTATTGCTATCATTCCCTTTTACTCTTAAAAGCATCCTGAATTGGGCCTTAGGTTCTATGGCAACGCACATTATGAGGCAACCCAAAGCTAAAGAATACAGAACTCTTGGCCTCAATAAGAATTGATCATCTAGTGTAGGAGGCATACATGAGTGAATAAAATAGAAAAATCTTACTGAAATGGAGAAAAGCAGGGATAAAGAGGCTGAAGATTCTAAAGTCAGAAGCCAGTCTTCATACCTATCCTAGTTTGATGGGCAGCGCTACTGTGATACTGAGCCGGTACATGAGACCCTCTGCAGGAGCTTCTTTTTAAACACCATTCCAAGGCAGATCTCCAACAGTGGCTAGCACACTGAAGCAGGCCTTCTGATACTCCTCACGTCTACAGTCTAAGGTAAGTACAGTTATCTCCCCCCCACATCTGTCAGTTTGTTGTGTTGTGGTGGCTTGCATGCTGCTGGGATGCTGGAAGCTCTGCCACCAGTGTTTCAAATACCAGCAGGGTCACCCATGGTGGACAGGTTTCAGTGGAGCTTCCAGACTAAGACTGACTAAGAAGAAAGGCCTGGTGATCTACTTCCAAAAATGAGCCAGTGAAACCCTTAGGGATCACAACAGAACATTGTTCAACTCACTTGCTTTGGACGTATCATCAAGAGGGATCAATCAATCGCTGGAGTTTGGTGAAGTAGTGGGCCAACCTGGACAAGGGAGACCCTTGGTGAGCTGGATTGGCAAAACAGCCACGACGATAGACTCAAACATGCCAGCGATTGTAACGATGACCCAGGACTGGGCAACATATTGTTCTGTTGGAGATGACTGCACGGCCACTAACATAGCACAGCATAGCACAGCATAGCCAAAGGCACAGCATAGCACAGCATAGCACAGCATAGCACAGCATAGCCAAAGGCACAGCATAGCCATAGCATAGCACAGCATAGCACAGCATAGCACAGCATAGTATAGCATAGCCATAGCATAGCACAGCATAGCCATAGCCATAGCATAGCTGTAGCATAGCATTCCATAGCATAGCATAGCATAGCACAGCATAGCA
>NW_004443958.1:22526813-22634653 GCF_000243295.1 Trichechus manatus latirostris | reverse complement strand
ATAGCATAGCCATAGCATAGCACAGCATAGCCATAGCCATAGCATAGCTGTAGCATAGCATTCCATAGCATAGCATAGCATAGCACAGCATAGCATAGCATAGCCATAGCATAGCACAGCATAGCACAGCATAGCACAGCATAGCACAGCATAGCACAATTATATCTTCTTAGAGATGAGAACCCCAAAGACCTGAGAGGTAATAAACTTGGCACATGAAAGTAGAATCTGAATGCCACAAACCTGACATCAAAATTATTCTCTTTCCTCTTCACTTGCACTTTAGAAAACTACACATTTGGGTGGGCTGAGTGAAGAGTTGCACAAAGCCAGGCCTCTAAAGTGAGATCCACGCATTACATCAGTTCAGAGAAATGAATGAAGTCTCTCATCGGGCAAAGGGAATGCTGTTGAGAAAACATGAGCAAAACCCACTCAAAGTCGATCCTGCTAAGTTGACATAATATTCAAAGGGGTCGAGAAGATGTGATCATCAGCAGTGTCAAAAGTAGCATTCAGATCGAGCAAAATTAGAACACTCAAACTGTCAGATGCCAACTGTATTAATAAATCATTAAAAAGAAAACTGCAGGCAAGGGCTCCTCTGCTTTAAAGTGATAAAAAGCTGGATTCCAATTTCTCAAAGAGCTGATGTCGCTGCCTTAAAGAGAACTTGTGACTGCTGATGTGAATGTTCTGGTCCAAAGAGTTACATTTAGTACCTGATCAAATGGCAACACATAGCGCAGCCATTTATTTCCTGGACTTAATTGTACCCTCAAAAGAGTGAGAAGAAAATGCATTCCCTGATCAACCATTGATTGATTTTCATGGCTGAGACCAGCACAGTCACGAGTGCCTGTGTATACAGAAAGGGCTGAGACACACTGCTGGCCTCAAGATGCTTATGTGGCCATGTGGACTCTGAAACTCTTTCTTAAACTTACTGAACAATATAGATTTGATACCAAAGAGTAAAGGTACTTCAGAAAAATAAGGAAGGATTGGATATGGTCTTTGTTCTTAACGTGTTTTATTCCATTTGAGAAGAAAAGAGACAGAAGCAACAACTTTGTCAGGATCTTACAATATTCTTCAGGGACCCTACTCAATGGGACCATAGCATCTATCATCCAAATTAGACGTTTAAGAAAGGTAAGGGAAATTATTATTAATTACAGTAAGACAGCAGACATACATTGGCACTGTCCCTCATAAATTGATATGCATCAATACTAGTCAGTCATTGGACTCAGTATGAGAGATCATTGCTCCCTGGGAACCTAGGATAATCACTTTGGATTTGGCTGGTAGACAATGCAGGCAGCACATGACTTATGCAAATTGTCCTTTGCTTTCCCTCTGACCCAGTGTTATACTTGGATAAAGTCTGGGTACTCATTACAGAAGGAGAGGGTGGAAATCCAGGCTCCCCACGATCCTCTGTGGCGTAGGTGAACTGGGGCCACTGTTTTCCCTTTGTTGTTTGACTGGAGTAGAGTGGTTACTGTCTAAAACTTTTCTGTCTTGCTAGATTTCCCGTTTCCTGGTCCTTGGCTAGAAAGAGTGGGCTTTTTCTCCAGTCTGCTTTCATTGGCATTTACTGATGGTCACCTTCTTCAGATCCACATCTGGGATATGTGAGGCAGAAAGAAAACCAGGCAACTCATTACTGCGACATTCCTCAGGACCTGAGTTCCTAGATGGTCTGCCTTCTCTTCTCCACCTTTCAATCTCCCTAGGTTTCTTCCATATATAATTTCCAGAGTTTTTAGCTGTACTCAGTGGGTTGTTGTTGCTGGGTGCCATCAAGTCCATTTTGACTCGTAGGGACCCCATGTGACATATTAAAACTGCCCCATAGGGCTTTCTTACCTGTACCCTTTGTGGAAGCAGACTGCCAGGTCTTTCTCCCATGGAGCCACTGGGGAGGTTCAAACCACTAACGTTTCAGTTAGCAGCCAAACACTTAACCACTGTGCCACCAGGGCTCCTTTACTCGGTGGGAGGAATATGGAAAATTATGTCTATTCCATCTTCCTGGAAGTAGACATCTCACTGGGTGTGCCTTTTAAAAGTACAGATTCCTGGTCCTATTCCAGACATTTTGACTTGGTAGGTCTGGGGCAGGAGCCCTGATGGCCCAGTGGTTAAGCATTTGCTCACTAACCAAAAGTTTAGCAGTTCCAACCCACCAGCTGTTCCTTGGAAACCCTATAGGGCAGTTCTACTCTGTCCAGTAGGGTAGCTATGAGTAGGAATTGACTCGATGGCAATGGGTTTGTTTTTGGGTTGTAGCTCTGGAGCGGTTCTCAGGAATCTGCATTTTAAACAATCTTCATGACAATATTTAGTCACACCTATGTTTGAGAATCATTGACTCCAGATATTTTAAGGGGTTCTTTGGCCCCCACAATTTATGGATAAAAGTCCACCTGACCTACAAATTAGCTTAGCACAAAGTGTAAAATAGGCAGATGGGTCCCCAGCAAGACCAGGCCACCTTATGAATCTTCAGCATTATTTCATAGACATTTGGCTTATTTCTCAAATCACATTATAACTTTCCCAAAGAAAAGACTGGGTATCATAATAATTCTATATCTATGTTTACCTACTCTCTTCCTTTTAATTTATTATGTAGTAATAGGTGCTGAGAAAATATTTGTTTCATTAATAACCTCCAACTAACCACCTTCTTTACCGTGTTGTGTTTTTCACAAGTCCAATCCACAATGTTACAGTACCAGTCTAAAAGCCTCCGTAGCAGCCTGGCCAAATAAAAAAAAAATAGCCAGAGAGAAAGAAAAACGTTTCCACAGTAATCCCAACAGTCAGAACCTTGGAGACATGGAGATTAATTTTAAAGCCTAGGGAGTTATCCAGGCTTAAAATCACGGAATACCCCAGGTTCTCCCTCTCTACTGCTCAGGCTCCACTGCGCTGTAAGGCAGAGGAAGAACTTTGATTTTTCCTTACTCTATCCTAGACAGAGCCCTGGTGGTGTAGTGGCTAAGAGTGCTGGCTGCTAATCAAAAAAAAGGTCAGCAGTTTGAATCCAGCCACCACCCCTTAGAAATGCTATGTGGTAGTTCTGCTCTGTCCTATAGGGTTGCTATGGGTCAGAATGGACTCAGTGGCAACAGGTTTTCTTTAGTTTTTGTTTTTGACTGTCCTAGAGTGACAGCATCATCCCAGAGGCAGGCAGGAAGTGCGAATACTAGAAAAGACTCATCAGGCAGGAGAAGCATGATGATGATGATGATGCAGATGCAGCGTAGTCATAAAGTATATTGCATGCTTATTGGTCCGTGCTATCGAGTCAGTTCCGACTCATAGCAATCCTCTGTATAACAGAATAAAACATCACTCGGTCCTGTGCCATCCTCACAATACTAGGTAGTAGAGATGTTTGAGCCCATTACTACAGCTACTATGTCAATCTATCTCATTGACGGTCTTCCTCTTTTTCATTGACCCTCTACTTTACCAAGCATGTGTCCTTTATAACACGATTTTTATAAAGTCTTTATTACTGTGGTGTGCCTGCCCTAAGCCACGGCATTTCCAGTTGCCTCATATGCATGCAAAAGCTGGACAATGAATAAGGAAGACCAAAGAGAACTGACGCATTTGAATTGGTGTTGGAAAAGAATATTGAATATGCCATGGATTGCCAGAAGAATGAACAAACCTGTCTTGGAGGAAATACAGCCAGAATGCTCCTAGAAGTTTACTTTGGACATGTTCTCAGCAGGGACTAGTCCCTGAAGGAAGAAGGATACCATGTTTGGTAAAGAACAGGGTCAGCAAAAAAGAGGAACACCCTCAACTAGCTGGATTGACACAGTGGCTGCAACAAGGGGCTCAGACATACTTACTATTCTTAGGGATGGCACAGGACTGGACAATGTTTCATTCTGTTATATATAAAGTTGTCATGAGTTGGAGCCAGCTCAGTGGAACCTAACAACAACGATAACAAGCTTTAGAGATAGATTACCAGGGTTCAAATCCCTGTTCCTGTATCTCCTAACTTTGTGGCTAAGCCAACTTGTTTGCCCCTCTGAGCCTCAGTTTCCCTATTCATAATAAGTTATAATAATTATTTCTACCTCATGTGCTTGTTCTGAGCACATGGTGTTAACACAGAGCCAGAATTCAATGAACATCATTATTATTACCATGAAGGTCTTGCATTAATCTGAAGTTCTTTAGAAACACGTAACTAAAATCCATCTCAGGCATGTATAGCAAAAGGATCAAGTTACGGGTTTAGCTAACGCTAAACACAGGACACAAGTCTGGATCCCAGCAGAGATGTCCGATGCTCAGAAAATTTGTTTCTCTTCACCTCTCAGCTCTCGTGTTTCTCCATGTGGAGTCAAGGATGGGTCATGGAGGCTTACATATTTTTATTTTAAATACATAAAATAAAAAATATATATATGTTTACTGAGTAACTACTATATGCTTGGAACAGAATTCTGGGAAGTGGGGAAGGAATAGAAAAGGATCTCTTATTAAACATGCCAATCCCTCCAGAAGGAGTTAAGTAGTTCTGCATTTGTCCCTGGATCTTTGTAACAGGATACAAGTGACTGGGTTGTCTCTTTGGACAGTTGGTGCCAGAGTCCCACCTACTCCTATGGAGGGAATGGTGGGATCTTGTGGTTATAATTTTTCTAGATAAAGGCAGGTAACTAAAAAAAAAAGATAAATGCAAAGGTGAGGATGAGGAATTATCAAGGAAGAAATGCTGCTCAGATAGCAATTAGAAATGTCCACTACAGTCCACCTATGAATCCCCCAGCATAAACACATACCCTTCTTTCCAAGTATATAATCTCTAAAGATTTACCTAATATACTGCAACCATCTCAAGTTAAAAGTGAAACATAATTGATATACCCCCAAAGCAGACAAAGTAAAGTTTACATTGAGATCAAGGTTTAGGCTCTCTGGGGCATGCACATTAAAGGGTTACACAACATTTGTAGACAGTGGCAGAGGAGGACCAGGGTAAGCCTTCCACCAGACAAGGGGAGAAGGGAGGGTGTGTACCATTGCTCCCATCTGTGGTTCGGGTGTTGGTGGAATGAGTTCCCCGGTCGACCCATCTACCATGCCTCTCAGTTCTGCACTCCAGGACAATCTCTCTTGTCCATTTTCCTGAAAGGCCTTATTCGAAGGGCCCATTGGAGCAAATTTTCCTTCTAAGAAAGGCACAAGGAAATATCTTTCTTCCCTTTTGGAAGTTGCTCCACTATATGGCCCATTTTCAGTGTATATTTGGGATCGGGGACTCTTGCAAAGGTACAGGCCTTTGAGAGGAGTTGGGATTTGCTGAAAATGCACATCCTTTAAAATTCAGCCATATTTTGGTCAGTTTGCCTTTTGTCCATTTCATAGTCTAGTAAACAAGTCAAAGGATCCTGCTGAAACATGGCATTTGAACCTAGACCCCAGAACTTTCGTTTGTGTCTTGGCAATGAGGCCTAAGCTTAGAACTGGTAAGGAAATTTCTTCCATCACATTCTGTTGGTCAGAGCAAGTCCTATAGTCAGCCCAGATTCAAAGGGTGGAGATACAGGCTTCACTTCCTTATGGGAAGAGCTGTGAAGTCACATTGAAGAGTTGTGGACACCAGAAATCAAGTGATTATCGTCATTCTTGAAAAGGACCTACCACAGGTCCTAGCAGTGTCCAAAAGGTAACAGACATTCAATGAGAGATGACTGATAGAGGAAAGAGTTGAGTTTAATTTCATTATTATGATTTATATTGTGGTCAGAGATTTATAATCTATTAATCCTTTCATTTGTTCAAAAATGTTTCAGGGGCGCAACACCATTGTTTGGTGGTTCAAAGCACTGACTCCAAAGTCAACCTGTCTGCCATTTACTACCTCGTAACTCTGAGCTGACTCCATAGCAGCTAAGGACAACAACCTTGAGCAAGTTACTAAACCCTGCCCTGCTCAGTTTCCTCTACAAAGTGATAAATCTATCTAACTCATAGGATACTTATTAGAATTTAATGAGTAAATACATATGAAACCCTTGATATAGTTACCTGACACAAAATAAGCACTATGTCTTCATGATTTAATACATAAAATAAAAAAAATGTGTATTTACTGAGTAACTACTACATATTGGGAACAGAATTCAGGAAAAAAAAAAAAGGAACAGAAAAGGATCTTGCCTTCATCAAGCTTCTAAAAAGGGCTGACAGAAAATAGACAAGTAAACTAAGTAATATACTAATATAAAATAAATGAACTCCACATCGTGATTGGTGCAATATAGGAAATGAATGAAAAAAAATCACATTTCCAGAATAGTCTGCGAAGTCGACTGTGAGTATATGACATTTAGACTGAGGGTGAAGCATGAGAAGGAGCTAGTCCTGGAAAGAAGTAGAAAAAGAGAATTTTAGGTGGAGAATTTTAGGTGACCACAATATAAATCATAGTAACAAAATTAAACTCAGCTCTACCCTCTGTTAGTCGCTTCTCACTGAATGCCTATTACTTGTTGGGCTCTGCTAGGAACTATGGACACTGACTAAGAAGGCTCTCAGGAGAGAGAAAACTTGGCAACAGAAGATCAGTGTGACTCAGCCAAGTGAACCGACGACAGTCCTGGGGAGTCCTGGGGGCAGGTGGACGAGTTGAAGCTGAAGATGCAAGCAAGGGTGGTGCTAAGGCACTGAGGCTGTCTTCTAAGCCTTGCTTGTCATTTCTCATCATTCAAGGGTTCCTGAGGGTGCTAAATATTCCAGGAAAAACAGCACAGTGATAATCAAAGAAACACTTTATGAGCATCCTGTCTAAATAAATCTCCAAACAGGGGGCTCTGGTATGACCCGGATCCAAGCTTGGCTTCCTACTCATGCTATAGCTAGACCTCATGCATATTCGGGCATGTCAGCTGGAGGATGGATAGATGGTGTGCAGCCTGGGCTCCAGTCTAATATTCCACTTGACTTACACGTGGTATATGGAGAAAGAAAGACAGGCTGTGTCTGTGCTAGAAGCAGATCTTTCTGGTCTCTTAAGAAAGAATTCTGAATTTGAATGGATCTCAACCTGTAGAGATCCCACAATAAAGTGTGGTCCCACAAATGCCCTGGTATCTAGCAAGGAGATAACTGGTAAGCCTATGTGCAAAGGCGTAGGAGACTGGTGAAGGCGTCTTAAGAATTCCCTTTTCTAGCACGAGCCATTATTGTTACTGTTGACTTCTATTCTCAGGCCCAACTTTAGAACTTTACATTCCTCCCTGATCTTTTTCATCTGTGGCCCTGATGGCGCAGTGATTAAGGGCTCAGGCTGCTACCCAAAATGTTGGCAGTTCAAGTCCACCAACCTCTTCTTGGAAATCCTATGGGGCAGTTCCACTCTGTCCTATAGCGTTGCTATAAGTTGGAATCGGCTCAACAGCAACAGGGTTTCTTTGTTTTGTTTTGTTTTGTTTTCATTTTGTTCAGCCCAGACCATCTCTAAAGATAGTTGGATTTTCTAATAAGTTTCCGGGGGCTGAACTGATGGCATCATCTCTGTTCTTGAGTTGGTCCCTTTCTCACATGACATCCCAGGGCATTCCTGAGAAGACTGGGCATCTATGGCTTGGCCCCAGCAGAGAGAAGCCTTAATTAACAACCTTGCACATGGAATTACTCTAAATAACAGCTTCCATGTGCCTGAGACAATCAGCAAGAGGCTCTTCCCCAATTAGCTCTCTGGACACGGCAGCGAGTTGACAATGGTGGGGACAGAAGTGGGGGATTTCCCAGTAAACAATCCCCCGAGCAGACCAGGCCCACCTGCCCCAGTCAGGCTAGAGACTATGGGGACCAGAAAAGTCACTCAAGCAAGCTTTTGATGACTCTGTGAGAAGAAATTCAATCAAGAGTGAATTTACACCCAGAGCCAAATGGGCACACCATGGTATCTGCCAGGATACCATTCTAAGTGGAAATGTGCACCAGAGAACACTTGGAAGGTTCCGTGCACCATCTATAATAAATCAGCATTTGGTTGATCAAAATAATTCTAATTCAGAAATGCATTCTGCCAACAAACAGGGCTATTCCTCTCGGCAAGACCCTACATAAGACAGGGGCACCCTCCTCTTCTTCTAGGCAGAATAACCATTACTCCCTGTCAAATATATTCATCATTAGTTAAAACTGTTAATTACTTTTATTTAGAACACCTTATCTGAACCTAAAAATGGTTGTATGAGATAGACAGAATGTGGAATATTGTATTTGAGTAAACTAAGACACAAGAGTTTAAATGACTTACTCAAAGCGACATTACTCAGGACTAATAATGCCAGAATGTGAAGCCATCACTGTCTAACATCGACTTCCATGGTCTCCAGATGACTTTTCACGATGTATTAAAATGAATGGTGGAATCAAAAGGAAGAGTGCCTTCCTGCTAAAGACCGCTCCATAAGAAATAAATGAGCCTGTGCTGCGCGCGGGAGGGAATAGCTACAAAAAAAAAAAAGTGAGTAAAAGGAAACGGGGAAAGAGTAGCAATAATGACTCAAATACAAAGTTAACGAATGAAATGTGAGTAGAAACTGATCTTGTTAAGCTTTTGAAATACTACAAGTATCTTACAATCCTATGACCCTCTTTGATGTTCCCAGAATGTAGTAGCAGGGGTTGCTGGCTCTGTGCCAGTGTTACCATGGAAAGTCCCAAGTTCTGGGAAATTCCTCAGGCCTGGGCAAACTGGGACAACTGGTCACCCTACGTAGTATAGTGATGTTGTTGTTAGTTGCCAGTGAGTCTATTCCAACTCATAGTGACCTCATGTGTACAGAATAGAACTGCACCATAGGGGAAAGGCTGTGATCTTGCAGATGCAGATCGTCAGGCTTGTCTTTCAAGCGCCTCTGTGCGGGTTCAAACCATCAACCTTTAGCATAGTAGTTGAGTAGAGTATTGCTGAAGGATAAATGGATGCCTGGACCTTATTACCAGTTCTGGTCCAAGGAACTTGGTAATACGTGAAGTCACCTCAACTCTCTGTCTCTCAGTTTCCTTATCTGCCAAAATGCAGATAACTTTATCCAATTCTAGTGTTGTAAAAATTAAATAGGAGTCGCTGCGTGGCACAAATGGTTAAGTGCCAGACTACTAATCAAAAGGCTGGCATTTTAAACCCACTAGAGGTACCTCGGAAGCCCTGGTGGCGTAGTGGTTAAGAGTCCATCTGCTAACCAAAAGGTCAGCAGTTCGAGTCCACCAGGCACTCCTTGGAAACCCCATAGGGCTGTTCTACTCTGTCCTGTAGGGTTGCTAGGAGTTGGAATCAACTCAACAACAGTGGGATTTTTAGAGGTACCTCAGAAGTAAGGGCTGGGGATCTGCTTCTGAAAAGTCACAGTCTTGAAACCCTATAGAGCTGTTCTCTGCACACATGAAATCGCCATGAGTGAGCATCGACTTGACGTCAGCAAAAACAACAACTACAAAAAGTAAATACCAGTTTGTCTATGTGAAAACAGAGGCCTTCCCTCCGGGGAGCTTTTAACAGCTTTTGTGTTTCAAGGCTGAAAAGAGACATTGCAGGGTCACAAAAGATAGCACCCAGTCAGGATGTATTTGGGAGGTGACAGCTGGTCAAGGCGGAAACATAGAACCTGGCACTGGTGTGGTGGAGTCTGTCCCACGAGGGAGAGAGGCGAGGTTTCCATAGTCTAGAGGTAATGGTGGGTCAGAGGCTTAGAACTAGAGAGATCTGGGCCTCGCTTCTCTGCTGCACCCCAGTTATGGGATGGCTCCAGGATCTGTGCAAAGACTTGACAGAGGTCTGTGGAGAGTCTCTGTGCCTGCACCCTGATTGCTAAGATTCTGATTGCAGTGAAGTGTGGTGGAGGAAGGGAAGGGAAGGATGGTGCCCGCCATAACTAAAGGCCTTATCCCTTTTCTGTTTTGGACGTGTGTCCTTAGCTCCCAAGGAAAACAGGTAGTCACCATAATAGGACAGATTGAGTTTTGGTCAGTGGAAGCTCAGATTTGATTTTATTTAAAACAAATAGAGTACCTAAGATTGCATGGATTTAAATATTATACAGCAAATTATTATCATATATTCACAGAAAACGAAGACTTTTTCTGAACCACGTATATTCTTAGAGAATTGTTTATGATATACTCCTGTTATGGATTGAACTGTGTCCCCACAAAAAATTATGTTCAAGTCCTAAGCCCAGGTGCCTGTGAATGTGAACTTATATGGAAATAGTCTCAGCTAAGATATAATCAGTTGTTAAAATGAGGTAATACTGGAGTAGGGTGAGCCCTAATCCAATAAGAATGGCGTCCTTATAAGAAGATGAGAAGAGACACAGAGAGACAGATGCACAGGGATACTGCCGTGTGAAGGCAGAGACAGAGACTGGAGCAGTGCATCTACAAGGCAAGGAACACCAAGTATTGCTGGCACCCACCAGAAGCTAGGAGACAGGCAGGAACAGATTCTCCCTCAGAACCCTCAGGAAGAATCAACATGGCTGACACCCTGATTGTGGACTTGTAGACTCCAGAACTGTGAAAGCACACATTTCTCTTGCTTTAAACCTCCCCATTTGTGGTACTTTGTCATTGCATCCCTAGGAAAAGTAAACACAAATGTCATTTATCATGTAAGAAAGTGAAATCGGCGTTGTCAACCTAGTAAAGAAAGGTGGGCTGAGCTCAGTGAGGAGCTGTTGGTGCCGTTGAGTCAACTCCAGCTCATAGTGGCATAGAGTAGGACTGCCCCATAGGGTTTCCTTGCCTGTAATCTTTACTGAAGTAGATCACCAGGTCTTTCTCCTGAGGAGCCACTGGGTGGGTTCGAACCATGAACTCTTAGGTTAGCAGTCTAGCACTTAACCTCTGTGCCACCAGGGGAGTTAGGAACTACCCAGTTCTAAGCTTCCAGACAGGAATGTGGTTGAGCAGCCCAGAATTTCCCTCCTTGAGGTAATCCCTGGGTGAGTGAACTCCCTCCTCGTAGATCAGGAAGGGGGGCTAAGCAGGAGAGATGAACACACTTAAAATGCCACTATTGTTGCAGTAAGAAAACATGTACAAATACATAGGAAGAAATAGAATACAAAAATCAACTCTTGCTAATCTCCCCACATCCTCCAGAAATCACCTGTTAGGGTGACGAGAGAAGGGAACAGCTTCTTTGCAGCCCACTTTAATCCATAAACAGCAGGCTGGAGTGTACTAGTCCTCCCGATCTGAGGATTGAAAAACCGACCACCATCCCCATCAAATGTCAGAAAAAAAATCACTTCATTCCAAACAGGCTACCTTTAACCACATTTGTTAGTCTATTGCTAATTCCGTAGAGAGAACAAGAATTAGCCTCCCCTTAACTGGCGGTTGCAAAGAAGTCTCCCCAGGAAACTTCCTTCTAAGAGAAGATTTAAAATTCCCTTAGCAGCAATGACAGCACTGTAGCTGAGCGGAGGGGAGGCAGGGTTGGTCTGATCTTTTGTCTAAAATATTCAGAGTTATTGATGATCTTAGTTGAATGATTGATACCGGAACCTTTCTAATTACGTCAGCCCTTTCCAGAGGAGACAGGTCATGGAATTTATAGATCCACAGTGAAAAGTTTAAGAGTTTTTGACAAATAACTATAATTTAAAATACAATTATTAAAAGATAAGACAGATGTGAACAGCTTGTTTCTTTTTTCATAGCGGAGTCAGACAGGGACAGAGGGAGACTTTTCTGCCATGTGGGAACCAAGAATTACAACTTCAGTGACAGCAGCTTGGGGTTCGTAAAGTTAGATTACAAAGCGTTAAAACAGTGAGATTGAAGTTGCCTTCAACTCCAAGGGGAGAATATTGTATGTTCTCTTATTGTCCATTCTCTATACTTTAAAAAAAAAAAAAAAAAAAGTTGCTGTTGAGTCAATTCTGACTCATAGTGACCCTGACCTTTTTTTAAAAAATAATACTTTATTTTCTGATTGTAAATGGCATACACGCTTCATGTAGAAGTTTAAAATAAAATGAGAAAATTAAATACAATAAAACCACTCCCATAGTCACTTCTCAGTATTAAATAGCCTCAGAACTTTTTTTTCTGTGAGTAGCCTTAGATACTTGAGATTCTATATAACGCGCATGGTAACCTCATTTTTTTCCTACTTAATATTAAAATACAAGCATTTTGCAGTATCATTAAAAAGCTTTATACATTTAATATCTGCAGAGTCCCCTGTTGTAACTTGACTTTTGTCTGTTTTTAAGTTTAATAAAAGAAAAAATAAGCTGGCAAAATATACTTCCTAAGATTGCTATGGGGGAATTTTAAGAAATAAATGAATATATGTACCATGAATACTATGCTCCTGTAAGGATGTGCTGACATTTGGAATTAAAAGTAGTTTCAATTTGTTTACCACTGTAACTAATTCTCTGAGAAATTAATTTTGTTCGAAAACATCAACTTTGCCAAATTGCTTTCTAAAACCTCGGCAGTTATTAATTAATTAATGAATCTTATACTGTAAGCGTGTTTGGGACTCAACATTGGAACCTTATAAAATCACATGATGTTTCTTCCACCCCAGTTGCTGGGTAAGTCCACAGTAAGAAATGAGCTACTAATTAGCAAAGATGGTTCCAGGTCTGGGTAAAGGTCTCTCAAGTCACTTGAGTTCGTCAGGTTTTCTGTATTTATCCTATCACTCTTCAAATTCCATTTTCACTTAACAGTCTTCCCACTCAGCTGTAGGGGAAGCAGGAGCAGTCACTGCCCCTGACTTGAATGTTCAGAAAGTTTTCCTGGCTGGCCTCCTACCTTTGGAAGGCTTCATCTAATTTTTTCCTGTTTTTTTTTCAATATTAAACTACTGGTAATTGCTGATTCATGAAATAAAAAAATAAATAAAAAATCACTGATTGATATTTGTCTTAGTAATATCAATAGAAGTAACAGCTAACGTGCAATTGGTGCATACTACCTTCAGGCCCTATGCTAAGGAGTGGAGGCCCTGGGTGGTGCAAATGGTTAATGAACTCAGCTGGTAACCAAAAGTTTGGAGACTTGAGTCTACCCAGTGGTGCCTTGGAAGAAAAGCCTGGCAATCTACTTCCAAAAAATCAACCTTGTGAGCTCTATGGAGCACAGTTCTATTCTGACACACATGGGGTGGCCATGAGTCTGAACTGACTCCACAGCAACTTACAACTGGTGCTAAGGATGTATGTAACTACTAACCAACCAGCTGCCATCACATTGTTCTCCACCCGTGGACTCCACCTGTGCAGGGTAGAACTGTGCTCCATAGGGTTTTCAAGGCTGTGACCTTTCAGAAGCAGATGGCCAGGGCTTTCTTCCAAGGTTCCTGTGATCGCTGACATTGTGTGTCGACTTGGCTGGGCCATGATCCTCAGTGGTTTGGCAGTTATGATATAGTTTGGCAGTTGTATAATGATGCAATTACTTCAATGATGAGATCTGATATAATGTGATTACCTCCATGATGGGATCTGCTGTCAGTAGACAATCACTTGAAAGGGAGTTTCCTTGGGGGTGTGGCCTGCATCCAATATAGGTGGACTTTCTGGTAAGGCTTGTGGGGTTTTGCTTGTTCTGGCTCCTGCAGCTGGCTTCTGTTCATCTGACCTTCAGTTCTTGGGGCTTGAGCTAGCAGTTTACCTGCCGTCTTGCCTGCTGATCTAGGGATTCATCAGTCTCTGCAGCCTGTGACCCAGAGCCCTGACCTTCCAATCTTGTATTCACCAGACCCTGCAGCTACGTGAGTCAGGAGAAGCCTCCAGCCTGACCCATGAACTTGGGATTTTCCAGCCTCTACAACTGTATGAGAAAACAAACTGTGTAAAGAAAATAAAAATCCTCACAACTGGACCAATAAACAACATCATGATAAACAGAGAAAAGATTGAAGTTGTCAAGGATTTCGTTTTACTTGGATACACAATCAACACCCATGGAAGCAGCAGTCAATAAATCAAATCATGCATTGCATTGGGCCAATCTGCTGCAAAAGATCTCTTTAAAGTGTTAAAAAGAAAAGATGTCACCTTGAAGTCTAAGGAGTGCCTAACCCAAGCCATGTTTTCAGTCTCCTCATATGAAAGCAAAAGCTGGATGATGAAGACCAAAGAAGAATTGAAGCCTTTCATATGTGTGTTGGCAAAGAGTACTGAACATGCCATGGACTGCCAAAAGAACAAACAAATCTGGCTTGGAAGAAGTACAACCAGAATGCTCCTTAGAAGCAAGGATGGCAAGCCTACATCTCACATACTTTGGACATGTTATCAGGAGGGATCAGTTCCTGGAAAAGGACATCATGCTTGGTAATATAGAGGGTCAGCAAAAAAGAGGGAGACCCTCAATGAGATGGATTGTCACAGTGGCTGCAACAATGGGCTTAAGCATAATGATGATTGTGAGGATGGCACAGGACTGGGCAGCGTTTTGTTCAGTTGTACATAGGGGCTGTATGGGTCGGAACTGACTTGACAGCACCTAACAACAACACAATACAACCATGTGAGCCATTTCATTGATACAAATCTCTCTCTCTATATATATTTTTATATGCTTTACTGGTTTTGCTTCTCTAGAGAACTCAGCCTAAGACAGTTCCTTATAATACATTATATATATGTAATATATATTACAGAGCCTTGATGGCACAGTGGTTAAGAGCTCAGACTGCTAACCAAAAGGTCAGCAGTTTGAATCCACCAGCCACTCTTTGGAAACCCTATGGGGCAGATCTACTCTGTCCTATAGGGTTGCTATGAGTTGGAATTAACTCAACGGCAAGGGGTAATATATATATAGTCATATATATATAAAATATGTATTATATATATAGTAATATATAAATAATATATATTATATGGAAACCCTGGTGGCATAGTGGTTAAGAGCTCGGCTGCTAACCACAAGGTCAGCAGTTCGAATCCATCAGGCTCTCCTTGGAAACCCTATGGAGCAGTTCTACTTTGTCCTAGAGGATCGCTATGAGGTTGAAATCGATTCGACAGCAATGGGTTTGGTTTTTTGGTTATGTTATACATATTATATATCATAATATATATTATGTTATATATATAATATATAACCAGTACTAATCCTCACAGAAACTAGTATTATCTCTGGCTTATTAACGAAGAAACTGCAGCTCAGAGGGGTTGAGTGCCTTCTCAAAGTCACACAGAACTAGATGGGGTTTAAGCCAGTCATGAGGACTCCAGAGTCCATGTGCTTTCAGGTATGTAGTCTGAAATATGCATTAAGTAATTTCTATTTTAGTAGGACTCTGGATGAGCAAAAGATCAACCCTTGGATTTCTTAGCCTTTTCTCCCTAAAATTTCCCTCAGCCATGACCAGAAGCTAGGTGGAAATCAATTTTTCTCTGGCATGCCTTAGGTCCTTGTTTTCTCTGAGACAGGAAATGGCATCTTTTTTCAAAGTCCTATGCTGCTTCTATCCATCAATCCCAACTTCTTCAATGGCATATCCTAGGGCATCTGGTCGCTTCTATAGCAACCAACTAGAAGGTGAGATATGAATAGGTTTATTTTAGGGAAATAATCACTGATTATTATGGGATTATGATGTAGCGCAGCAGGTTGTAAAACCATTCTACGAACGTTCTAGCTGCAGCTCGGCGATCTTGGACAAGTCCCTATACTTCTCACAGCCTTCATTTCCGTGTGTGAAATGGGAGAAATTCTACCTTTTTCGTGAGTTATGAGGATTCTACAAGATAATGAGATGAGAGTGTTTTATAAGCATGGGGCGTGAAGAATTTTTGTCAAAAGAAGAGAGATTATCAGGTTCTCTCATTCTGCAGATAGAAGGAATGTCTAACACCCTCACATTTGTTCACAGGTGTGCTAAGTGCACTACACAGGCTATGTCATTTAAGCCTCACAACACTATAGGAAATACACCCATATATAGATGGGAAAACTGAGGCTTGGAGAGAGTAAATCAAATGGGCCTGCTCTCACATCTGGTATGGAGCCCAGTCAACATTCACAGCCAGTCCCTGTCTCTGGGAGACCCAAGCTCTGCCCCATTGTCTCACTATTGCCTCTCTTTATCCTGAGGACCCATTCTCCTGCATTTGGTTCCCTCCCAGTACTGGGCTGGGCCACCCTCCTGTGATTTATATCAGCATGGCAAGGTGGCCGCCCAATAGGAGATTCATGTTCCCCACCATGTGTGCCTCCTTCCCCTGGAGTTGGGTCCCTGCCCTGATTCTCATGTTAGAAAGCACTCTCCTTGCTCAGCTCTCTCCCTCTCCTGCACAGAAGCTCTCAGAGTAATGGCAAATCACAGTAGTTAAAACTTACATGATATATGGGCTCTGTCTCCCACCACCAATCCCCCAGGGTAATTATAAACTTAATGAAATACCATAGTCAGTCAGGGCTTAATGGTGGTCTTTCCTGCAATATTTACCTACTACATTAATTCTCTAATTAGACAACGACACTTCATCTTCCCATAAGCCCAGTTCAATATGTTAAATGGAATTGATTATGTTTAATGTATAGTTTAGAGTTGGAATTGCAATAGTTGCTGTTGGTGAAGGGAATCAGGTAAGGGGAACAGAGAGAAAACCCTTACATTTCAAAATAATATTAAATTGTTTCTTTGTAGTATCTAATCCAGGCCGCTGGGTGATCTATGTTTTCCCCAGTTGCCCTCAACTACTTCCTGATCTAGTATCCACTAGAATCATCTTTCAACAACAGCAACTATAGCAACAACATGTCCTCCACTCATTTGTTCATCTAGTCTGTAAATAGATGAATTTACTGAGCGCCTGCTGTGCCAGGCACTGTTCTAAGTGCTTGGGACATATCAGTGATCAAAGAGATACAGAGCCTGTAGAACTTACATTCTGGCAGAGGAGACATGCGATTAATGAGATGTAAACCTGATACATGTGTAGATTATCTGCCACTTTGGAATGAACAGGTGCCATGGAGAATATGTGGATCAGAGCAGGAGGCACAAAAGGTCGAGGTACAGAGCTGTTTGCAGTAGTGAATAGAACGGTTGGGGTAAGTCTCATTGAAAGGTGGAGCTTGAGTAGCCTTGAAGGGGACAGAGGTGTTTAGACTGGCAGCGAGCTAGGGAGAAACACTCTGGCAAAGGGAAGGGCAAAGGCCTGGAGTGTTCACGAAGGAACTAGAAGGCTACTGTGGTCCTCGTAGGACATGTTGAGGCTTTTACTCTGAGTAACATGGAGCACCATTAAAGATTTTTTTAGCGGAAGACTGATGCTATCTGACTAATAATTTATAATGACAACTCACTGGTGCCAGGCCCTAAACTAAGGCATTTATATGTAATTCTCAACAAGCCTGTGAGTAAGAAATAGCAGCTCCATTTGACAGATAAGTAAATCCAGGTTCTGAGAGAGGAAACGGCCAAAGAGTGATGCCCCAGAAGGGGTAGAAATAAAATTCCAATCACAGCGGGAACCCTGACGTATGCACCCCACCACACTGGCTGTGATCCATGTAACTTCCAGACACCTTCACCCCACCTTCCAGATCCTTCTGGCTTCACATCTTTCAGAATGAAGCTAAAAGTGAACTTCTCAGTGTGCACACGTACACACAAACACACACATGCATGTGCACACACCCCCACCCACACACACTCCCCAGCACACACACACTGGGTATATCCCAGCCCATGACTGCTCTCTTTCATAGTTGTTATCACAGTCTGCATCCATTTAGCTATTTACTTACTCATGGTCTATCTGCTACACTAAATATAAGCAAATTAATGTACGTAATTTGTGAATGTTGCAAACCTAGCTCAATGCCGGGTACATTGTGGGTGTTAGATATTTACTGAGAGTGTAAGTGATGAACACTTAAAACAAAATCATGAAAATAAACAAAAGCTTATTTTTGGTTATTTTCACAAATAAAAAATAAAGCGGTTCTTTACTGCCTACAGAACCAAAATTCCATAGTTTGGCCATACTTTGTTTTTATGGGTTCTTCTGCCACCACATCCTGGTTCTCGCCACTGGATGGTTTATTTCCAGGGTGCCAGGATCATCACTTATCATGAGCTGCCCAAAAAAACCATGTAATCTTGATGCAGTAGTTCCCTCGCTAGACTAGGGCTTTTTCAGGGATAGAAACTGTGGCTAGTTCATAACCTCAAATTTTACTAATTCGATGAACATAACAAGTACTTAACACTTAAAACAACAACAAAGTTGTATGGACTGTTACCTTAAATATTTAAAATTATAAAGGCTATATGTAGATGCTGCTTATTTGTATTGTTCTTTTGTGAACTCAGCACCATAAATAATAGCCACCGTTGATTCTTCCCAGAATGCTCTGCTTGAGGCACTACAATTGGTATCTTGTTTTACAGATGAGGAGCTGAAGTACAGGGAGGTAAAGTCACTTGTCTCAGAAGACCTCGCTAGTAGGTGGTAGAGAGAGGATCTGAGCTGAGACCATCCGCCATGAGAGCCTGTGCAGTTGAATTCAATGGGACATTCGCCCCCTCAAAAGAAGGCACTGTTTTATGATATGGAATCTGATTTGGAATGGGAGACAGGGTGCCAAAGCCCATGCTCTTTCCTTTGAATGAACTGTCCCGATCAAGCTCAACTTTGTCATTGGGCATCTCTGAAAACTGAGGGCTCTGGAATATCCAAAGGTAGTTATAGTAAAATCTCATCAACCCATCTTGGAGGTGCAAATGCAATGAGCCCCATGCCGTTACTTATAAGAGCAAGAAGACAATGACTAGGTAACTCTTGACTTCTCTCCTGGGGAATCTCTAACAGATATGGTAATTGTTAAGCTAAATGGGACCATATTGATGAAAATGAGGTCCAGAGAAGACCAGACATTTCTTTCACATTACAAAGAGTAAACTTGACCCTCCCAGCACGTTGGTCCTGGAATATTTCTACTACTCCCTAATGGATCCCAGAACACCGTTGCTACTTGCCATCAAGTCAGCTCCAACTCACGTCGACCTCATATACAACAGAATGAAATATTGCCCAGTCCTGTGCCATCTTCATATTGTTGGTATGTTCGAGTCCATTTTGTGACGACTGCTTCAATCCATCCCATTGAGGGTTCTCCTTGTTTTCACTGACCCTCTACTTTACCAGACATGATGTCCTTTTCTAACAATTAGTCTTTCCTGATGACGTATCCAAAGTAGGGAGCTGAAGTCTCACCATCCTTGTTTCTAAGGAACATTCTGGTTGTATTTCTTCTAAGATGGAGTTGTTAGTTCTTCTGGCGGTCCATGATATATTCAATATTCTTTGCACCAACACTGCACTTCAAACACATAGATTCAATTGCTGAAACCATTAGGGTGGTACCGGAACTGGCTGAGTCATGCTCTCTGAAGTGAAGTTCAAGAGGCAGACACGTGCAAAATGTCAAGTGGCCCAGCTGAAACAGAGACCTCGCTTCTTTTTATTTTATTATTATGATAATACTGACAGTTATAATAATTCCTGTCACAGAACAGATGCTGGCTATTCAATAAAAATTGAATAATGTAGCACGGTTTTCTGACATTGTCACCCTGCTTAATGGAAACAGCACGTAGGCACACGCACATACACAGTTATGGTGGTCTGACAGGGGAACTGCTGCAGAGGTCAAAACTGAACCATGCATTAGGGTCAACGTTGGGCCCTGAAGGCTCTGATGGGGATGAGGTAGCAGGGGGTCTGCAATGTCCCCTACCACTCCCCATGTGAGAAATCTTATGTGAGAAGATCAGCACTAAGGATATTTTACATACTACCCTGTGCGTAAGGAGCCACGGTGGCACAGTGGTTAAAGCGTTTGGCTGCTAACCAAAGGGTCAGTAGTTTGAACCCACCAGCCACTCTGAAAAAGATCAGGCAATCTGCTCCCATAAAGATTACAGCATTGGAAACCCTATGGGGCAGTTCTACTCTATGCTATAGGGTCACTATGAGTTGAAATCAACTCAATGGCAACGGGTTTATTGTGTGCATAGTTCTTGGCTACTTCAGGGGACCCTTCATATATTGTAACAGATATTTGTCAGATCATCACTTGGGATGCGGGAGGCAAGGGAAGGGAAGAGGTCTTGCCCTTAGGAAGGGATGGGCCTATGGGGACACAGCCAAAATCATTTGTAGGATTTGTAGGTCTGTAATAAACATTAAAAGGGCTGCTTAGAAAGAGACTACTCTAGGAACAATATATGAAAACAAGGCAGCTTGAGAGGACAATGGGGTCAAGATTTGGAAGGAGAAAAAAAAAAAGTGTAATTTCCCAATCACTTTCAATAGCAAAGCCCAGAATCAACTTTCTACACCCTTCCTAGGGGACGTATTGAAACACTAAAAAGGTATAGTCCTTGACTTTAAGGAAATTACTATATATAATGGATAGGGGAAACATAAACATATAATTTATAATATAATACAGTATTTACAACACAAAGATAATGCATTGGAGGCTCAGAGAAGGTGCCATTCTCCCTAAAAGAAGTAGAAAAGTTTTAACAGAGGAGAAAAGAGACTAGTTTGCCACTAAGTTGAGTCTTAAAGTTTATCTAAAACTGTTGTTGGTGTTAGTTGCTGTCCAGTCGGACCTAACTCATGGCAACCGCTGATCAGTCCTGCACCATCCCCTTGATTGGTTGCAATTGGACCGTTGTGATTCATAGGATTTTCATTGGCTAATTTCCATGAGTACTTCACCAGGTCTTTCTTCCTTGTCTATCTTGGTGTAGTTGGAACCTAGAATGGGGCTAAGAAAGTTGATCAAGTGTGGTAAAGCCATCTAGCAGCAAGACAGAGGCCATTGCTCACAGGCTGTTAGAAACTTTATGTAAAGAAGAAAAGTACTGTGGCTGTTTCTTCCCCGTGTTTAGTAAACTCTGCTGCTAATTCACCTGACATGCTAACCAACCCTCTGCCTCTGGATTATGCTGATGGTGTCACAGTACAATTTCCAAAGTTTCTTGGCATGTGGAAACTTTATTAGAAGAATCCTTCCACCAGGGGATACCAGAACTATGTCCACCAGGAGGCACCAGGTAGGCCTGGTAAAGCATGGACTTGGGGCATCTGCCACGACTTCCTCACTTGGAACCACTGCTGGTTCAGTGTTGGCTGCCGGCATTTGTTGGAACAGTCCCAACTCTGGCTCCGCCATTTATTAACTGTGTGATCTTGGGTGCGATATTTACTCCTCTGATCCTCTGTTTCCTCATCTGACATGCCCTTCACAGCGCAATAAGGGTTAAATGGATTAACATACGTTAAATGGCTGTCACAACATCCAACACGCAGGATGTGCTTCCCGCACCTGGTTCCATTTGCACCTTCCTCCTTAGATTTTACAAGCAGAAGAGCAAAAATTTCGCCACAATTGATTAGAGAACAGAAATACCAGAGAATTGCATACATTGCACAAAGAGGAGAAAATTGCTAGAAGGTCTCTAACATTGCAAATCTCCATCTTAATTAAAGTAAAATGTGTCCATGCATGCAAACCTAGGAGTGGGCTCCACCTAAACTCCATTGCCTCAGTCCAGAGAGGCAAACTAAGCAGATACCTCTTTACAGTCTCTCTTGTAATAGCAACAAAGCCTCGATGTCAGCTTCTCAGGGTGACTTTTGCTCTGAATATTAAACATATATTTGAACCATACATACTTGTCATTTTGTAGGTCAAAATGGTCAAATAATGTCATCTTCTTTGTGGATTCTGACACTTCTGTCACTATAAGTCCAAAACACTCCCTAAATATGCCCTTTCTCTTCTCTTATGTTCAGTTTAATAAGTATTTAATTCCACTATGAGTCAGATGTTGGGAATTTACTACAAAAAGAAAATTAGACACGATTGCCACATCCAAGGAATGTGCAGTTATTGGGGGAAACAGAAGTAAGCAGGTTGTCTCTGGACACAGTGAGATCTCAGGATTTGGAGGTTAAGTTCAGGGTGACAGCGAAGTGCAGAGTAGAAGCAATTTATCATCACCACCATTGTGTAGTGGATATTTGTTTTTATTTCTGAGTAGGGTGGCAAACTTATTTCTATTTTTTGGTGGGATCTCTCATAAGTCTTGGTAGGAGAAAAAACTATGGAAGACAAATGGGAGAGAATATTGCCCTTCTCAAAGTGAGTGCAGGGGCATAGAATCTAGGCTGGGCCATCAGTTGTTTTGTGCTCAAGATTTATTATTGAGTTGTTGTCTCAAAGAAAAAAGTACAAGTTAGAATTCCACCACAGCAATGAGCAGCAATGGTGGTAGCATCTAGCAGTGTCTATATTCTGGAGAAGCAGTGATGGTGGTGTCTACATCAGCTTCCTAAATGGGCAATGTCTGGGGTGTGCCCTACTTGGCTGTCTTTCAGGATGTCCACTCTCTCTGGTTCTTGATTGCTTTACTAACCTAGCATTCTTCCTTCCCATTATTTCTATCAGCTACTGGAAATCCTTCTACTAAATTCATTCTCTACTTTAGTCAATCAGAGTTGCTTTCTGTTGCTTACAACCAGGTAACCTAATGCTACAGCTTTGTTAAATGTAATCACAGAGTGGCAACCAGTGTGTGAGGGACTTTACAAAAGTCATTTCATTTAACACTCATAAGCCCTACAAAGTAGATCTTTAGGTACATCCCCACTGCAGGAGAAGAAAATTGAAGATTGAGGAGGTGTTGCTTGGAAGCAGGGCTTCAAACTGGTTCTTCCCGATTCAGTCATGGCCAACAAAGCGACACCAGAATGGATCAAAATTTGTAAAGTGTGTGTGAACTGGAACAATAAATGCAACAGGAAAATTTACAGATCAACGCCCTGCTAGAAACTTAATCTCCCTCTTAGAAAACAAGGGCAGTGTGTGTATTGCACAGTAACAAAATCTCTTGACCAGCAGTGTCAGAAACAGCGGTGCCCTGCTCAAAGATGGCGGCCGACTGCACAGCTTTGAATGTGTGTCACTCTCCACAGTCCTGGCAATAATCCGATCTCTTGTATCAGGCTCCTGAAAGGAGCTTATAATTTTTCTTATTCCAGTTACTGTTCCACTTCACCCAAATCTTAAAAATTTGGGTCTGTTCCGATTTCACTGTGTGGGCTGTGACTGAATTGGTTCGAATTTGTTCAAAGCCTTGCTTTGCTTTGAAGTTAGAGATTCTGCCTATGAAGCTGAGCCACCTCACTGCAGTTAGTTTACCTGACTTTTCTGGTTTTTTTTTTTTTTAATTTTATTTTCATTACCTAAGAAACAGAAATAAAAATAGCACTTATCTGAAAGGAGCTTAGTGAAAATTGTTTATGAATATAAACAAACCACTTAGACGAGTACCTGGCAATGATAACTTCTTAATAAGTGTCAACTACCAGTACTACTGGGTAATCTCTCCAAGTTTATAGAGCTGATACTTGGCAGAATTGAGGTCAAAATCTAAATCTTCCCGCTCCCAAATGCTGGTCTCTTGCCACGATAGCAGCCTAAGAGCTAACGGGTCTCATGTCCCAGAGAACATTTTCCTGAACAGATTATTTTTTCCCTGGTGTCAAAGTTCAGGTGACTGGCTTACACTTCCATTTTCCCTATTTATCCATAGAGATGCCAAGAACAGGAAGAACTGGATAAAATGTCGCAAATGATCACTTGACACCAAGAGTAGCAGCTCCCATGTATCCATCGCTTCTGTGCATCAGGGAATATCAAAGAGTTTTCCACCTAATTTTACTATACCACTATGAGGAAGGCATTATTTCTTGGAAAGTTTGAGGAAGCTAGTAATTACCACTCTTCTACCTTGTCAAAATTCTGACTGAGATGTATTTAAAAAAAGAAGCAGTAAGACTTGTGGAGATAAAAATATCCTTTTACTATGAATAAATTGAAAAATCTTCCTTCTGCAGGAAAGTGGTTTGCTTACACTGAACTCCAGAGTTAGACAACATATTAAGTCACTGAGCAGCAGCAGATCACGGAAGAAGATTTTAATTCAGGCCATGTTTCTCCAGACCCTGTGCTCTGATGACTATAGAACTCTGCCGCACAACTGTCTCTAGACGGGGCCTCGCTCAGGATACAAAGACATAGACCACGCTCAGGGAATAGCCACCAGCATGTTTCCTACCGAATTCCTGGCTTAGGTATACTTACTTCCCCCTCAGTGGTCTTCCCTTCAGCATCCTTCCCGTCTCCACTTGAATTCCAGATTTCCAACCTGCATGGACTCAATCAATCATATTAACGAACCGGAAGATGGTGTAGGATTGGGCCACGTTTAGTTCTGTGTTGTACATAAGGGCAGAGCCAACTCAACAGCAACTAACAGATAACAATAACCTGCACAGAGCCCTGAGTGAACTCTTACCTCAACCAAGGACACTTTTCTGGAGACCTGAATAGCCTGTCCCAGGGTTTACCTCTTTCAGTGATAGTTCAAACAGGAATATCCTTTCATGTTACAGTCAGCGCCTATTTATTGAGTATCCACCAGCAAGTGCTGACAAAGACACATGGTTAGAAGTCATGTCAGGACTTGGAGCAGGCTCAACAAGGTGATGCACACATGGTTTCGATTCATGCTAGGTAAACCAAATGCAGTATTACAGCAATAAGACTCAAACCAGAGCCTGAGTTTTTAGACGATTTTCCTCAGACAGAATGGACTCAGGACACTGGTGGCCTGAAACTAGAGGCAAAGAATATTTTTGTTTGTGCCTGAGAACCAGGAAGGTAACGGTTAACAGATCTTTGCTGTTGTTAGTTGCATCGAGTCTGCTCCAACTCTGGGAGGCCTTATGTATAACAGGACAAAACGCTGCCCAGTGCTGTGCCAACTTCATGACCATTGGTAAGTGGACAGTGTTCTGTTGTGATCCATACGGTTTTCACTGGCTAATTTTGAGAGACAGATTTTCAGGTATCTTCCTAGTTTGTCTTAGTCTGGACGCTCTGCTGAAACCTGTCCACCATGGATGACTCTGCTGGTATTTGAAATACCAGTGGCATAGCTTCCAGCATCACAGCAACATGCCGGCCACCATGATACAACAAACTGACAAATGGTGGTGACAATCTTAGCATTGTCTTTGTTTTTCTTTTTCTCCAGATGAGAAAGAAACAGGGCTATCTAGCCTCACGATGATAATTCACATCTCACTGCAGGCAGAAAATTTTGTGACCCTTTGATTCACAGATTTATAGGTAGAAAAGATGATTGTTACGTGGATACATAAACACATTAAAAAGGTCAGAAGAAAACAGGTTCTGGGCATAAAGCTCTCCATCAGCAAGCCACCTACACTCTGTCATTTCTGGGAACACAAAATGAAGCATGGAAACCATTCTCCCATGGTGTTTTCAGTTATTATTGATCTTCTTTGAAGAGTTCCAAGCACAGGCATTCATGGGACATCTAACAAGGTGCCTAATGAAAAAATGGAATTTTTATTTGGAGTCAAGAAAAGTAAAGGGTCCTAGTAAAGCTTTCTTTAGGTATTTGAAGGACTCCTTTGTAGACAAGAACAGTTTTGCCCTCTGACCCATCAGATAGATTTCAGAGAAAACAGAGGTTGTAAGGGATGCAGATTTCATGTGAATGTAGAATCTTACCATCCAGTGTTTACAAAATAAGGTGATAGTTTTTGTTATTCTCATATTATTGCTGTCGAGTTGATTATGACTCATGGTGACCCCATATGTGCAGCGTAGAACTGCTCCATAGGGTTTTCAAGGCTGGGACGTTTCAGAAGCATGTCACCAAGCCTGTCTTCTAAGGTGCCTCTGGGTGAGTTCAAACCACTAACCTTTCAGCTGGTAGTCAAGTGCTTGATCATTTATGCCACTCCATGATTATTAGGGTACAAGCCCTCTTTGAAATACTTGATCGCAACTACCTACCATTCATGCACTGGAATGTCCCTTAACTTTTCCTGAAGTTGCACAAGGCACAGCTTCATGTCTTCTGTGAGAAAAAACAAAGTCTCTCAGGTGTGTATGTCTTCTCATCTTGCTGCCCTGAAGTTGCCCTTACAGCTGAGAGCCTTCATGATCTCAGCTACTGTCCTTACTGAAGCCAAAGAGACACCCTGCTCACCTTCTACTCTGAGGATTAAATCCAGGTTGTTATCGTCATTTGCTAGTGAGACCAGAACTCAAAGGGAACTTCTTGAGTCACAGGACTCCCAGGGTTCTCTCTAAGATGTGAGCGTTGCATGTTTTTTCTCCTTCTTTCCTTCCTTCCTTCCTTTCCTTCTCTTCCGCCTTCCCTCCCTCCCTCCCTTCCTCCCCTCTCTCCCTTTTCTTTCTCTTGTGTGTGTGTGTGTGTGTGTGTGTGTGTTAATTCTGTCATGGCAGCTGCCAATTTAAAAAAAAAAAAGCTGGTTTTTGGTGTTGCCACCAGCCCCTAGCCTGCTTTCAAGTGGCCAGGTCAGCTTTCACTGACGTAGGCAGCATCGGTCAGCAGAGCTGGCCGTATCACTGCTCTTCTTCTCTCTTCCTGTAGTTACTTCTTCAGTTCTGACCAGGCTGAATTCATGAGGTCACAAGAATTAGATTCAGAGGAAGCGGGGAACTCTCCTTGGACTTTGAGACTAAGCCACAGACACCAAGCCAGTCTGTATTGGTTTATCAGTGTTGCCGAAACAAATCGCAGCAACCAAGAGAAATGCATTCTCTCACAGTTCAGGAGGCCAGACATTCTAAATCAAGATGGCGGCAGGATTGGTTCCGTCTGGAGGCTCTGAGGGAGAATCTGACTTATGTCTCTTTTAGCTTTTGGTAGTTGCTGGTGATCCTTAGCATTCCTTGCCTTGTAGCTGCATCACTCCAATCTTTGCCCCTACCTTCCCAAGGCCATCTTCCCTGGGTGTGTCTCTGAGTCTCTGTATCTCTGTGTGTTCACATGAATTTCTTATGAGGACACCAGTCATTGGATTTAGGGCCACTCTAATCCTATTCTGACCCCATGTTAACTAATTACATCTTCAAAGACCCTATTTTCAATTAAGGTCACAGTCTGAGGTTCCAGGTGTATGTAATTTTTAGAAGACACTATATAACCCAGTACATAAACCTCCCAGAGCTCTGCATAGAGATATTGGGCGTACAGTCTTCTATACTAAAGCAATTATTTGATTACTATCTCACCACCATGTCCTGAGTCCATAACTCCCTCATGAACTCTGAAAAAATGTAGGTTTATCAGGAAGTTGTTGCTGCAGTAATGCTCTATAACACAATGCACCAGAACTCCATGGCTTAAAGCAAAAATAACTTTTGCTTATGTATTTGCTGGCCTACTGGTGGTCGGCGGACCTATAGTGGGCTCACCTTGACTTGGTGCCCAGTTTCAGGGTTAGCCCATGTTTGCTCCACAAGTCTCTTGTCCTCCATGGCCAATGGCTACCCCAGGGCTGTGTACTCGTAGTGAGGACAGAAGTGCAAGGGGGGCAAGAGGACACTCTAGGTGTTTCTTCTGGCGTAAGCTTGGAACTTTTGCCCAAAATAAATCCCATGCAAGCCCAGCATCAATAGGGTGATCTCTAGTAGGAGGGACTACAAAGTCATAAGGCCAAAAGCTGGGATACTAGGATGGTGAAGAATTGAGAAAAAGAAAACAATGCACCTTAGGTGGGATTCAGGCACTACTCATGGCCAATGATTATGCCACTTAATAGCACCTATATCACATTCTCATCCCTAAGATTAGGCATCATGTAAGTGTAAAGCCCCTTACCTTATTGAAAAGTGGATGGATGAATAAACTGTAGTAAAACCTTGACTACCACTTCATTAGAATTTCCTTGAGAATAGTAACGGGGCTTTACTCACTGTTGCAGCCCTAGTGTTTGACATATATGTTTGCTGACAGAATGAATTAAAAACCTCTTTTCTAAAGAGTTTCAATCCTTTCCTGAGCAGCTTTTCTTTGAAAATGGCTAATGAGCAACATTATTGGATAAAATGGAACAATATAATTTTTCAGCTGATACAGGTGCTAATTGGTAATAAAATAAAGAAAAAACCTCCAGTGAGTTTGACTAGTATAGAAGGAATCTGAATAATACATTAGCTGGATCATCAGAAACATCAGAAGTAGATTGTGCAATATTAAATGAAAACTTCATAAAGGAAAATTGAACCTCTTTGGATCTGTTGGCAGGGGACCTGGAAGCTATTAAAGGGAAATTAATGCCTTCAGAAACATAAGTGTCTACAGAATTCACAGTGCGTCTTCGCTTACCGATCATTGTTTCAACATCCATGTAAGGTAGAGCATGAAGATCACACGGAGCTTGTACGTTGTACCCATGAGAAATAGTTACAAAAGAGAAAGTGGTTGATCACGTTATTAAGAACAGTGGTGTGGAAGAAATGATATTAATAACATGGAGGAAGGAACAGGACCTTGTCTAGATTGTACCAGCTGCAGCTAGATACGAGCTTTTAGAACTTGTAAGGGACCAGGCACCCAGGCTTTGAGCATAGCAGTTTGCATACATCATATCATTTATTCCTCGATGCATCAAGGGAAGAAAATATTATTTCATGTTCCAAGAAGGTGAAATTTAGACTCACAGAAATTAACCAACTTGTTAGAGGTCAAAGATATTCTAAGAAGCTGAGTTGGGATTTAGAACCAGGTACTCCGGCCCAAAGCCAGTACACTTTCCAAGACACTGTACCGCATGGGTTTTTGCAGGATAATTGCCTCTTCTAATATATGTCATTTTTTCTCTTCCTCTTTCCCTTGCCTCCCAAGGGGTACCTGGGTTCATTAGGATGCTGCACCTTTAGCTTCAGGCGACTTGTTAGGCATTGGAGTATCGCACATTTGTCAGCAATTTGGGTTAACTTGCTCTTTCTAGTAAAATCCTTTCTAGCAAAATCCTTTCTGCTTGCAAAAATTCAATAAAATCTGAAAGGCAGGAGGGGAATATTAGAAAGGTTGAAAAAGGAAACTAGATAACTAGGGAAGAAACAGTCCCAATAAGCCCGTATTTCTCTTTCCTCTGAGAGTTTGTGAAAGGATCAGATTGTCAGGAATGAAAAGGAAAATCCTTTTTTATTAAGCTTACCTGTATAGTATTATCTCTTCAGAGGTGTTTATGAAAATATTCACACACGATAAAACTTGCCTCTAGAGATCCTCCTTTTATTGAATTTCTTCAGGTCTCCATCAAATTGTAAAATCCCTACCTATTACTCCATCTCTACATAAATCATAGCCCGTGTCCATCAGCCTCCAGTTCAGAGGCAATTCTCTCCAGCTCCTGGCAATTTGATATAGAACCGTGTTTCGCACTGAGAAGGCACCTATATCCTGTATCTCCAAATCACTTGGGGGACGAGTGGCAATTGCTTTGTTTCATTTCTTAGGGGAAAAAATGAACCAGGAGCCAGAGGAAGAGATAAAAAGGCTACTGGCTATTTTATTACCACAGACCCTCAATTAATCTCGGGCCAAAGGCCCATCGTCCAACTTCAATTCCTTTTCCATCCTGGAGGAATCAGTGTCCAGAGCCCACACTGGGCTCTGCGTTGACCCATCCACACCTCTCAGAGAAGGGGAGCCAGACAGAGCAAGAGGGGTGAATGGGGAAACAGGCCATTCATTGTCCTAGTGAATGAGGGAGTCAAATGTGATGGCTGCGATGAATCACCTCTGTGGATCCTATGAGTCTAGAGTTGAAGACAGCCCTGGATGCTGAATCTCACCAGCTAGGACTAAACTAGGTATTGTCTCGAAGGACACTGACGGCAGAAAATGGGCTCCTAGACTTCAGAGATTTACAGACTGAAAAATGCCGAAGCATTCCTCTCCCACACCCACCATCTTCCTATGTGCCTTCTCTCATTCATTCATTTCGCCACTCTTTCATGAGTCATCCAGTATTCAGTCGATAAAAAATAGTTGAGCATCGACAATGTACCAGTGGCGGCCAGGTGCTGGGAATGTAATAGCGGGCAAAATAGACATGGTCCTTACTCTCATGAACTCCCATTCTAGTGAAGAATGCAGCTAAGGACCTGACTTTACCATGTGAAGGTGATGCTCTATGTTCTTGTCTCATCTCTCAGGCTAGAAACAAGTGTCCTTTTTGCAGTCTATTTAGAGCCATGTTTTTCCACATCGTGTGCTTTTCGTCGGAGATATTGCTGTTTAAAATGACCCCCAAGCATAGTGCTAAAGTGCTATTTTGTGTTTTGAAGAGTAAGAAGGCTGTGATGTGCCTTGCAGAGAAAAATACGGTATGTGCTAGATAAGCTTCATGCAGGCATAAATTATAGCGTTGTTGACTGTGAGTTCAATGTTAATGAATCAACAATGTATATTAAATAAGGTCTCTAAACAGAAATACATATAAAACAAGGTTATATATTGATTGGATGACAAAAAAATTGTGACCAGAAACTCACAGGAACCTAACCCTGTATTTCCCCTCAGAGCAATGGCTTAGTATTGGCTAATTCAGTGTTCACAGGGACTACATAGAACATAACTACCACGAGTCACCAAAATCGACTGTATGTGTTACTTCTACTCATTGCCTCATCCTTACTTGCATATCATGAGCAGACACAAAAAGGCAGGGCAGTAGCCACTGGAGCCATTGGTGATCTTGAGCTACCAATTCCAGTTCTCCTTCTGGGCCCATGGTAGGATGGCTCTTCTTTCCCTGTCTCTGGACATTAGTCTTGGCCATGTGATCAGTGGTGGTCTGTAAATTATAAATGGAAGCTTTAAGCCATATTCACCACAACCCCTTCCCTCTGTGGTGGTGACATTGGAAGTGAGCATCAAGATGGAGCCCCTGGCAGTGGCTTGAATAACTGCAATTGATACGCTCCCTTGACAAGCTGGGTTGACATGACGTATGAGCAAGAAAAAGGCTTTTGTTGTGATAAGCCACCGAGATTTTATTTAACCACAGCCTAACTTAAACATCCTGACTGATACAAGCAAAGTCTACCTTGACCTTCCTTCCCATTTCTTTATTTTTCACCAAAGAGGCTGGTTTTAACTATTCTTTTCTGTTTCCTGAGAGGCCCAGAAGAGCTTGGAAGCAATCTGATCATGTAAGTGAATGATTTATCACTCCCTTTTGGCCCTAAGCAAGGATTTGCCCTGTACCATTCATCTCTCAAGATATAATTGGACTTAAAATTAAAACTGCATTACCTTCCAATTCATTGAGAGGAAATGGGTGGTTTTGACTTAAACAGCAGTTTCCAGCAAGGTATCTATTAGGAGGCTGTGAAAAATTGTTCCAGCCTGTTATCTTGAGAACCAGCATGGGAAAAGAATTGTTTTTCAAATGATAGCCTACTAAGCCTGGGGTCCTACAGAAAAACTTCAAGATTGTGGGTAGACAAGTAGGCTGGGCCTTCTGGCAAGCCCCAGTTCAGCCTCAGCTGCTTCATATAAATCTGTTGCCTTTCATTGTGAGATTTTGTTTGTATAAATATTTCACTGCTAATATTAATGAACGTGGGAGAAGAGGTTGGAACCAGGGAAGAAGAGGTCCAGGAACTAGGAGCTAGATCTGTGTCAGAGCAGGGTTCTAATGGGCGCCAACAGATGAAAGTAGTGATGAGATCAGGACTCCCTCCTTATCTCTGTTTCAAACTCTGTCTTGTCTGTACCCTGAGCTCAGGGACAAGATCAAAGTAGAATCCTCTGGGACCAGAACAACTGCCTTTCGTTTCTTCCTAGGTTGGGAGCCAACACGCAGACAGTAAGGTTTTTTACCTCCCTGTCACTCAAAATGTTGATCTATAGATGTGTCTTGCTGGATTTCTAGCCTCCAGAACTGTAAGACCATTAATTTCTGTTCTTTAAAGCCACCCCCTTTGTGGTACTTTGTTATGCTAGCCCTAAGACACTAAAACACTGAGAGTAGAGGTAAAGAGAAGAGAGTCTAAGCTAGACTCCTGGCCCCAAAAAATGGCTCAAACTCTTTTTAGCTGAGTGACCTTGGGCGAGTGTCAAAGCACCCTTGTCTACAAAGTGGGAATAATATCATTGCCTACCTCACAGGTCTCTTGTGAATATTAGAGGAGCAAATTTACCTGAATCACTTAGAATATACTAAGCACTCAATAAATAGTGACTACTCTAACAAAAATACGCTCATTCAATGGAATATAATTTGGCCTCTGCAGATTATACCTCAGGAATATTCCAAGTAAGGGAATAAATTGATTCAATTCCAAATAAACAATAGGAAAAAGTTCTTGATACAAAACTTCAGATACAAAGTGCTCATAAAGTGTTAACTATCATCACTACTTAAATTAGATTGGGAAAATTGTCTCTGACAGGCACGGAGTAAGTGTTCCATAAATGTCAATTTCCCTTCCTCCATTTTAAGCATTGATTTTTCTAGCTATCTATGTCTTGCATTTCACACTCCAGAAACAACAAATCTCTTTTAGTTCCCATTATGCCCTAGGCTGCTCCTTTTTTCCACACCTTTGCTGGTGATCTTCTGTGCTTCTCAATGTCTCTCATGCATCCTTGTCTGGGGAGGAACTCCTCCTGACCTTTAGGGCCCAGTGAGCATGTCCTCCAGGCAAACCTTTGGTATCCCTCCTCTGACATTCCCAGAGCATGCGGAAATTCTCACTTTCTTAACCCTCACCACACAGTATTGCAATGGGCTCTCCATTAGAGTCTGTGTCTACTCATAGACCATGATCTCTCCAACGGCAGATACCAAATGTTGTCACCTTCACAAAACCAGGGACTGGCCCTGGACCGGCATCTAGTAGTTCTCAGTAAATGCTGAGTAAATGCATGAATATTACCTCAATGCAGGCAGATCCCCTCACTGTTCCAAGTTTAGTCCTTACATCTACTTCTTTGCTTCAGTCATTCTTTTAGCCCAGATTGCTCTCCTCTTTCTCATCTCCTCTTTTCATTTCAAAACCCAAGATTTCCTTGAAGACCTGGTCCACAACATGTCTCCCTATTGAGGCAGGCCTTGGAGACAAGGAAATCTTGCTTGAAATACGGCATTGACCTGTTCTTCAGTAGCCTTGGACAAGCATTCTAAATCTCTCTTTTTTCAGTTTCCCTGAGAGAAGAGAAGAAAAGAAAAGAAAAATAGAGAAGAGAGGAAGGGAGGGGAGGGCAGGAGTAGAGAAAATACCCATATCATGTAAGGATTACAAATACTTAAAAATATAAAGAGCCCGATAGTATCATGTCCAGAACAGAGGGGGGAATCATGCAACAACTGGAACCTACTGCTAAAATGAGTCATCCACTACTGAATCCCCAAAGTAATGGCACAGCACTGATCTCTCTCCTAATCTCTACGTGCACATTTCTCTCCGCATAGCTCATAAGTACTTCAAATTTAACATGTCCAGAACTACACTCATCATCATTATTCCAAATCAGCTTCTCCCAACTAGCTAATGTTACAATCATTCTCCCTGCTGCTCAGACCTGACAACTAAGAATTGTCAGCACCCCTTCCTCTCAACCGGTCAAGGTTCTCAGTTGCAGATAACAGAATCTACTCCAGCGATTTTATGTGGGAGGGATGTATTAAGGTCATAACAAAGCAAGGGAAGTCTGGGAATAATCTGCTCCACTGAGGAGGAATACCTTATGTCTGAGATATCTTAGGATTACCGGTACATGGTGATACTAAAAAGCAGCCTGATTTGGGGACAATTTTATTATTGATTTTAAGTACAGACAATGCACTTTTATATTGCCTTAACCTGAGACAGACTGCTCCCGTCACTCTGCCCATGGCATGTGCAGCTAAGGAATATTTGCTATCTGGGATGGTCATAGGAACAGATCTAGCCTGAGCTTCCTGAAACAATACCCCCGTGGTCTGACCTGTGAGGGTACTATTATTGCAAAAACCCAAGTAAAATTTCCTCCGCTGTAGTAGAAAAGTGATTAATGCCACTTAGGAAAACAAAAGCTCTTAGAAGCTAAGGAAGCTGTCTGAGGACATATACCCTCCATCCACAATTTCAGTCCAGATCTATTTGACTCCAAAATATATTTTCTGTCTATAATATGTACTTTACTTAAAAAGAACCATAAGGCTTCTCTAAAGAGAGGGATTATGTTAAAATCGAAACTGTCACAAATACTCTATGTATGGCCAACAGAGATAGGACTATCCACTTCAGAAATTAGATGTATGACTAACCAATCGGGGACCAAGAAACCACATAGCAAGACCATTAACTGAGAGATCAAATCAAAAAGAGAGACCCAGTGTTTCCATAAATGTTGCTACTGATAAACTTATTGTTGGCCTGGACCTAGAAATGCATGCACTGTATGTGTGAATATGGAGTCACTGTGTTTCCGATGATAATGCAATGAAACCACTCAAAACCCCAGGTGTGATTTTGACACCAATATCCCCTCAGCTGCAGTGCTGTGAGCGGTCTGGACATGTTTTATAATTGAAGACTCACTTGCCTTCCAGATTCCATTCTTCCTTTTGTTTTCACTTATTAGAAGTCCTCCCTCCTCCTGATTTCAAATAGGCTCTAATCTCTTTTTTTTTCCTTTCACTGCGTGTCTTCAGTAGAGGAATGCATTCCACAAAGAATCAGTTGCTAAGTGAACCTGCAGTGAGCATACAGAGCCTGGGATGGGCATTGCTTTCTGGTGTTATTTATTTAGCGCTAAGATACCGCCAATACGCACCATGCAGCAAGAAGTAGGAGTCCAGGTGTAAAAATTAAAAAAAAAAAAAAAATCATTCTAAAATTTCTGGGAGAGAAATTTTTTCAAATTTTAATAGCATGCCAGCACAACTGGTAAATTTCAGGAAAAAAAAGATCCATGAAACCATGCAAGCAAAAAATGTCTGGTTACACCAGCTTCTACACTTTAATACAAAATCAACTGAGGACTCAACCAACAAGACTTAAGACTCACACAAGAGTGGAGGCTCCCATGCTCAGAGATGAGATTATAAAGGGAAGTTGCACCTGTGTATCTCCACCTGGGTGATGGGGGAGGCAGGGTGTGTGGACAGGGATCAGTAGACAAGGGGAGGTCGTCTATTCCATCTGCATGAGTGTGTGTATAATAGACACCCTTCTGTTGGCCATGCAATCGGAAGCTGGGAGCTGAAGTAGGAAGTTGTACTGGTCAGAGTTCTTAGTTGCAAACATCATAAACTACCTGGTAAATTTTAGCAGAAAATGTATTCATTAAAAGATACTAAAGTCCCTGGGTTGTACAAATGGTTAACCTGCTCGGCTGCTAACCAAAAGGATGGAGGTTCAATTCCACCCAGAGGTGCCTCAGAAGAAAGGCTTGACGATCTACTTCTGAAAAATCAGCCATGAAAACCCACTGAAGCATAGCTCTACTCTGTCTGACACACAAGTGAACATCATGAGTCTAAACTGACTTGATGGCAGCTGGATACGGGGAAAGGATCTGATGCATTTCTGAGTGACTCAAAGGCTTAGACTTGGAGTCTTTGTCCCCCACTGAAAAAAAGAGGAAGACCCTCAATGAGATGGCTTGACACAGAGGCTGCAACAATGGGCTCAAGCATTAACAACGATTGTGTTGCGTTCTGTCATACACAGGGTCTCTATGAGTTGGAAGCAACTCAACTATACCCAACAACAATGA
Source organism: Trichechus manatus latirostris (assembly GCF_000243295.1). Lineage (NCBI taxonomy): Eukaryota > Metazoa > Chordata > Mammalia > Sirenia > Trichechidae > Trichechus > Trichechus manatus. The sequence continues at coordinate 22,598,949 of NW_004443958.1, read as the reverse complement.
AATAAATTTAAGAGAAACAGAGGGCATAGGGAGAAATGCAATGTGGTTAATTACCATTGAGTCTGAGGTGCTTCTGAGGCATTTAGGTGTAGAAATGAGTTGGCTGAAACTAGAAGAAGAGCTAAATTATCCCCAGTTCATAGACAGAGAATCCGAAGCTTGAAGATATTGCATAATGTGGCCAAAATTAATAAAGGTGGAAACAGTATTTGAACCTAAATCTGATTCCAAGTCCTTGTTTTTTTTTTTTTTTTACTACTTCATACTGCTAAGATATTAAAAAAGACGTCTTACCATTTGAGTTCGGTAGCACAAATGTGTCTTTTCTGGATTAAGAACAGGAGAGGGGAAGATAAATATTCAATAATCTTGGAAATGACAACTCTCTATAGCAATCATCTAGAACAAGTTTCAAAGTGAAATCTTATTTTTATCTTAGAGATGATAAAAGTGAAGCTCTGAGAGATTCGATAATTTTATGAGCATTACCTAGCTGGTAAACTGAATTAAACACTCTTTTCTTACTCTTTTTAAAGTATTATTAGCTTATGGCTTATTGTGGGGGTTCTAGAAATGTGGTCCCATGACCAGCAGCATCAGCCTCACCTGGGAATTTGTTACATGCAAATTTGTAGTTCCCATTCTAGATTTGGAGGCCCTGGGTGATGCAATCTATGTGCTCGGCTGCTAACTGCAAGGCTGGAGGTTCGAATCCACCCAAGTGTCTCAGAAGAAAGGCCTGGTGATTTACTTCTGAAAATCAGCCATTGAAAACCGTATGGGGCACAGTTGTACTCTGACACACATGGGGTCACTACGAGTCAGAATCAACTCAGTGGAAGCTGATTTTATTCTAGATTTACTAAATCAGAAATTCCGGGTGGAGGTGGTGCCCAGTATTTTAACAAAAATCCAGATGATCCTGATGCACGCTAAAGTTTATATCTTCCTCAAATGTGAGACAATTAAAACATGTTTTTCTTCCACGTTTGGAAGAGAGAAATCATTTAAGTGAGATACCATTTATAAAACCCATAGTAGAGCGCCAGGTATATATTAGCTTCTCAGTAACTCTAAATGATATATGATGAACCTAATAATTCAAATAACAAACCAAACTCCACCAGAGGCATCTTAATATTTTTAAGCTAGTACAGCTTTTGTCTGAATTTATAACAGCCTTATATGTTTTGATCCTCATTTTTTTCTAATAAAATTTTTCATGGCTTTATCAATTTAAAAAAATGTTGCCTTCCTAAAAACTATTTGCCTTTAAAGATTCCTTATCAAATCTGCAAATCACAGCCAAATACTGTGTGAGCTCATAGCTCCACATCCAGATCAATGACCCCATCACCACCCCCTAACCAATATGAGGAAAGACTCAGTTAAGAAATCAGAATCTTCATGTCTGAAGTGGAATCTGAGGAGCCTGGATTTATTTATTCCTGCTCCTGCCACATTCTGATCCCAAAAGACATGCATTTCAAGCTTAGCGGTCAGATTTTGGAGGGAATTCAGAGGGAATTCATGAATTGAATAGAAGCAAACACCAGACACTTTGAGTCCTCTCCAAATCTGAGTTTCTGAATTTATCTAGTTTTCAATGAAGCGTGTGATAAAATGCGAAGTATATAACTCAGTGTCACCCACCGTTCCTCCGCACTGTGTGTTCTGAGTCCAGTTCTGGTATATTCTACCTGGGAAACCCCAGGTAATGACCTGGTCTCTGCTCCTGAGCCTCGTCGTCTGTCAAATGCAGCAGTTAGACAGTAGGACAGCTCAGACTCCTACCAGCACTAGCATGACACTAGAAAGAAAGATTCACCAAATAATAAAGAAATATCACATAAGGAGGAGCAGAAAATCCAGTCGCCAGCGTGTTGCGCTGTACAGAGCAGTATAAATTGTCTCCCTGCAGAGGCAGATGTTATTCATTACACCGTAGATAAATTCAGAAATGTAGTTTACCCTGATTTAGCATTCTGCTTAATTGTTTTGAAGACAAATGCAATGCAGTCAGCCCTACGTGTTGCTCTGTTGTGATATTTCAAAGCGAACACTACACTGATTTGCCTGGAGAAGCTTCTCTGCAGGAGGAACTCCTAGGCTGGTGGGTTCAAGATTCAGAAATGAAGGTATTGCTGCTACACCTTGGAAATCTAATGATAAGAGTTACATTTTTTTCCAAGCACATAATTTGGGCCAGCCAACTGCTAAGAACTCAGCATGCGTATACACTTTTCTGTAGAGAAGAATTTAGCATCCCATCTTGCAAATGAAGACAACATCTCAAAGCAAAGATATGAGTTTCTGGGTGGAACATGGAAAGTAAGAGAGACAGCCTAACCCAAACACCCTTCCACTTGACTCCTGCTCTCCAAAACCAGACAAAGAAGCAAACAGCCTAAACTGAACAAGTACTTCCGTTTTAGATCTGTTTACCTCATTTGATGCAACCCCTCTCAGCTGGTCCTATTACTTGCCCCATTTTACTGGATAGTACACATCTTGCTCTGGCTCACAGAGCTAGCTGAGAAGAAGCTCAAAAACCAAAACCAAACCCATTGCCATCCAGTCAATTCCGACTCATAGAACAGAGTAGAACTGCCCCGTAGGGTTTCCCAGGCTATAATTTTTACAGAAGCAGACTGCCGCATCTTGCTCCTGCAGAGTAGCTGGTGGGTTCAAACCGCCGACCTTTTGGATAGCCTAGTGTTTAACCACTGCTCCACCAGGGCTCCTTAAGAAGGAAGGCTAGGCTCTAAACCTAGGTGTTAGCATCCACAGCCCATGCTCCAAATGTACAGCAGAACAAGCAAAGAAAGCGAAGAAGGAAAACTGCTGCTAACATAATAGAAAGCAATCTTCCACGAACATCTGAGAGGTCCCTGAGTGTTGCAAAAGGTTTTCACTCAACTACTAACCAAGCATTTGGTGGTTCGAATCCACCCAGTGGCTCCATGGAAGAAAGGCCCAGAGATCTGTTTCCATAAGATTACAGACATTGAAAACCCTATAGAGCACAGTTCTACTCTGAAATAGGTGGGGTTGCCATAAGTTGGAATTACTTGGCAACAATCAGTTTTTTCGTTTGTTCTTACGGAAATCTGGATAATCATGAATAAACAGGACTTTCTAATTTCTTCTTGCATATTATGATTTTTTGCAATATTAAGTAACAGTAAAGTCTGAGGGAAATACCCCATTATACGAGAACAAAAGTGTCTCGAAATCACCCTTAGGAGAAGCTGCTTGTCTTTTAGGGCGCACCAGGTAGTCTTCTGTCCCTTCAGAGACACAGATCAAGTTTGGGATAATAAATGCATGTGAAGGGTGATGTCTTCAGTCAGTGCTGTCCTTCTGCTTCTGACCACATCTTGGGAAAGAACTGAATAACCATTCCGCATTATTCTGAACAATGGTGGTGAAATTTCCTTAGGATAAACTAAACAGGTTGACCAATTTTTACAGGAATGAATGATAGAAAAATTGGATTGGCATCCATAGGTTGTAAGAGTACCTATATTAGGTTATATCTGCATTATTGGATAATGGAGTTTTGAGGTTGAAAAAATTTGGACCAGTTCAGCAGTACAAACCCACCAGCTGTTCCATAAAGATCTGCTCCCATAAAGATTTACAGCCTGGAAAACTCTATGGGGCAGTTCTACTCTGTCACTATGAGTGGAATTGACCTAACAGCACCACACACAACAACAACAACATCTTCATTTAATAGGTGGGGAGAAAAGGCTACATTTGGCTGTTCCAAGGTCATACTACTAGATAGCAACTGAGCTGAGAAAGAAATGCACGTCTCCTATCAGTGTGAGCTACTTGTTCTATTAGTCACAATCACACCAGGATTTAGAGAATTACATTGCGTCTCAATGTAAAAGACTTGAGAATAATACTTGGGTTCAAATTCCAGATTTACTGATTCAAAAGCTGAATATTTTACAAAAGATATTTAACTTCTATCAAACTAAATGTTAGTTTACATATATTTAAATTGCATGAATAATGCATTTCTTATAAGGCTTTTGTGAAGATTAAATAGATTCACATATACAATATTTATGACATAAGAGAAGAATCCCCAAAATGCTAATCCTCATCCCCTCCTTATTTTTTTTCCTGTATCACTAATAGTTACAAAGAACAGTATATCACCTAACTAGGATTCTGAGTCAGCCGAAATTTTCCTGGGCACACACACACAACCCTGTTGTTTTTAAATAGGGACGTCTCCTTGGATTTCAGAAACTTGTAGTAAACCTCTCCTGACAGACAAACTCTCTTGGCAGCATATTTATTTCAGAGAAACTAGTCCCTTGACTGCACAGTTGAATTGTACAAGTAACAGGAGCCACTTGATATGTTAGTACAGACGACAAGTGCTGATGAGGTTAAGAAAAAGAGTTGAAAGGAAATTTAGTAACCTCCACTGGAAAGGACAATGAGTCTCAGAGTTTCATAATTCACAGAGGATTTTTTTTCCCCAAACCCATGAGTAAACAACTCAACAGACAAGAAACGAGGCAGTGGCAAGTTGGAAAAGACTATGGGCTTTTCCACAGATGTCATAGGACCAGAATAGGAGTACCATGTCTATTACTTACATGCTGCGGTATTATGAATGCATGTATCAGTTAGGTATTGCTGCATAACAAAACACTCCAGAGCACAGTGGCTTAAAACAATAACCATTTCTTATTTCTCAGGACCCTATGGTTGGCTTGGCAGTTCTGTAGATCTAAGCTGGGCTTGATGAAGTTCATTTGCCCATCTCTGGTCAGCGGCAGGTCAACAAGGCAGCTTTGTTAATCTTGACTAGGCTTTCTCAAGTGTCTGAGCTGACGTAGCTCCTTTCCCAATGTTTCATCTCTCCTGATGGCTAACCTGAGCATTTTCTTATGATGGACTCAGAGGAACAACAGAGAGCAAAGGCATTCACAAGGACTGTTGAAACTTAGATTTGCAATGCAGAGACAACTATATTCCACATTGGAACCATAGGATCAGTCTGCATGAACAAGACTCAATACTTGTATTTTCTTATTATTTTCCTTCTCCTTCTAACCCTGAGAGACAGATAAGAAGACAACTGTTTTAGAATTTGAACCATGTATTGATCTTTTTTTAAAATTATAATGTTATACACAAATCAAACAGAAAGTAAACAAAAAAAAATGTGTCTTTATGAGCATATCCAACTGAAAATTTCAGAGATAAATATGGCTTTAGTCATAACTGGATTCAACAGCCCCAAAGACAGATGGAAATCTCTGTCTCCCTTTTTTTTCAAGTTTTTCTAGGCTCCCAACTGAGAAAGCGACACTGTGCACATTTGTTCTTTCTATATGGTGGGGAACTGGCTACCAGCTGCCAGGCCTATATCCATAGTCCTTAGAACACTATTAACTCCAACCATAAAAAGAGAGCTTTTCCTTTTAGGAGCTCAGACAAATTCTATCATGGGCTCCCACTGGCCCAACTTGCATCACATATCCACCCAGAGCTTGGATGAGTGCATTAAAACCACATGGACCGGGAATGGAGGAAGTGTGGACTCCCAAACGGAAATCAGAGGACTATTACCAGAAGATGAGAACCAACACTGAGCAGGTACAGAATAACAGATGTCCGTAATAAATGACATGCTGTACATCTGCATTCCCACAGCACGCCATTTTATCCCTTTCCATGCTGTCATCATGCATTTTATTCTTGCTTATACACTGTTCTATTATTTTCTTAAGCCCAAGGCAAATGTACTACATCTTGTCATGTCTGTGTCCCTGACACTCTGCATGACCCATAAGTAGATCTTTGTTATATCTATTTTTTAAAGAGATTTTGTTAGGAATTTAAATCTCTGATTCCTTGTTCAGGTGTTAAATTCAGAAGGGACATGTGCACGATCCCCACTTCTTTTTTTTATTACCTTTTGGATCCAGCCCTAAGTTTCTATTTGTCCTGCAGCCCTGAAGAGGTAGGTGAACCAGAAGGACTCCTTTTGCCCTAATTAGAGTTAGTTCTTATAGCCTTCTCCTTGGACTCATTCCACTAGGCCCACATCTCAATCTTCAAGATTAAATAGACTCAACATTCAAGATCTCAAGGAGGCAGCAAATAAAAGAAGCAATACACTTTAAAGCCCAAAGAAAATCTTGTCTAAGCATCTAAGGTAGGCAGAATAATGCTCCCCCAACAAGTAGGGTGCAGTTTGTGGTGGCCTGCATGTCACTGTGATGCTGGAAGCTAGGCCATCAGTATTATTCTCATATGGTGAAAGATGAAGCTGGATTTGTAGGGAAAGTATATTCATTGCAACACACTATAGTCTATGTTATGTAGCTATGCTAGAAGGTTGGGGATCTGTTCTCTGTATAGTGGGCAACCCTCAAAGGATTTTACGGGAAGTGACATGACCAGGTATTCCCTTTAAATGAAATCTCACTTACTGAATGATAAATAAAATAGATTAGGGGCAAATTTGAGGCTTGGAGAACAGATTTTGTGGTACTATGAGTGAGTATAATGGTACCTGTAACTAAGGGGATCCTAAGAGACATGAGAGGAACAAGCAGATTCCAGAAATTTAGAAGATAGAATCCGTGGAAGTTGACAATTAATTGTGCGCATAGCGGGTGAGGAAGGAGGGCTAGAGTCCAAGATAGGTTTCAGATAAAGACCAAGTCTCTGAATTTGTTGCTTTGAAGAAGATACGGTGCAGAGGTGTGGCAATGGAGACCATGAGAACATCCTGTATTGGAGCTGGCTTTGAACTGGAGCTCCAAACACCAAGTATCAGTGATTATTGGTTTTCCTGCAGTTAAGCGATGTGTTCTTAGCTTCATTGTGAGCTCACTGGGGACAGAAGTCTTAGAGTAAACCCTCGCGGTTATAAAGCTGCCCCTAAGCAATGGTCATCATTATTTATTTATTTTTTAAAATTAGTTATTTTTGACTACCAGGACATTCGGCCTGTTTGTGGAAATAGGAGAAGGCTTAGCGGAACACGTAGATATTGGATACAGGTGATACTACTCTGGAACGTTGGGAGAAATGATTGACTAAGAGTAGGGGGTATGCGGCAATCAGCAGTTGAACCAGGATTCCGCAGATTCCAAAGTGCATGATCTTTCATCTTCACTAAACTTCCTCTTAAGTAAAAACAGAATCACAGGCTATTCTGTTACTACTTTTGCACTAGTATTACTGCTATGCTCTACACAACTGTGCTCAAATGTATTCCCAGGAGTTTTAGGCACATTGCACAAAAGTGCGAAGTGCACAATTTACATGCTGTCTTCTGGCTTGTTTTCCTTCATCTCCTTCATGGGACATGGTCTGTATATTTTGGGCAGAGTCTTTCTTTGCATACAGCTCACCAGAAGTGGACACGTTATTCAGGAAAGCTCACAAGCTGAAGAAATATCACACACGTTGATTAATCAAATCTAATTAGGTAGTTCATTAATTGATCCCAGAAGCCATCATCATTTGACCTCTGGCAAAAGGGCTTAATATGTTCAAACTCTTCTGGAGACAAATGAATTGAAAAGCCCTTTTTTGAAACCACATAATTCAATTAACCATTAAGTGAATTCAGGGTTAGAAAAATCACTCAAGCATATATTGGATTTCAGGAAGAAATTAAAGTTATTGTTTCCTTGCCTTTTGATGAATACTGCCTATATGGCAAAATCCTCTGTGTGAACTAACATATGAGAGCAAAAAAATGAGAATGGTCTCCATCTGCATTGGAATTTATTCCTTATTAGATGTTATGAGACTTTCCTTCCTTCCTGTTGAATTTTCAAAATTCAACAAACCCACTTTTTTTTTGGTAACAGAGGATGAGTCTAGATTAACCCATCAATGTAAAAAGGAATTTGGACTTTATAACCATCCAATCCTACAAAATAAAAAGGTCAATTTCAAATTGCCAAAATATATCATGGGCGCTAGATTCATGTCTTTAACATATCAAAACCTCTTACCAACCAATGAAGAAATGTAAATGTGTCAATAGAAAAATCAGTAGCATATATGAATAATCTATTTGTGAAATAACAAATGGAAATAGCCAGTGGAAATGTGGAAAATATGTTCTTTTAAATCCTCATACCAGAAATGCAAATTAAAACATCAATGAGACCATATCAATGCCAGAGGGAAAATCTGCTTAAACCTTTTGATGTATTAACATATTACCTTCTAAAAAGACACTACCAACTTTAAGAGGTGTCAATAATACACAAGAATTCCTATTTCTCAGTTATGTATATGTGTACATATAAAGATAATTAATTTTTGTAAATTTTGAGGCACAGAAAAGATTTAAAATGTGCTCTTTTAAGATCTATCCATATGGGATCAAATTGACAACAGCAACTTGGAAGTAGATAGGAAACTTAGGGGGCAGTGAGCTTATGTTAATGGGGGAGGAACAACTCAGAAAAGGAGGATGCGAATGGTTGCACAACCCGAAGAATGTAATCAATGCCACTGAATTGTCCATATAGAAACTGTTGAACTGTTGTATGTTCTGCTATGTATATTCTCAAGAACAACAATAAAATAAATCATATTTAAAAAAATAAGCCAACTTACAATTTAAAAAATGGTTAAAAAATTATGCTTTACAATATGACAGCATTTTGTGAATTAAATCTAAAATTCAGATATATAGGCTAAAATCCACTGCAGTCAAGTCGACTCCGACTCATAACGACCCTATAGGACAGAGCAGAACTGCCCCATAGGGTTTCTATGGAGCAGCTGGTAGATTCGAACTGCTGACCCTTTGGATAGCAGCCGAACACTTAACCACTGTGCCACCAGGGCTCCATATAGGCTAAAAGGGATGCAAAAAGATAATAGTTTTTCTTTCTGAAAGATAAGATTATAGTTAATTTTAAATTTATTCTATTCACTAATCTAACTTGCTACATTATTTTAAATGAGCAAGTATTATTTTTGGAATAAGAAAAAAGAAGTATGCTTTTAATAGAGGATTTTAAAAAACGTCAAGGGCAGATACTGACCGTTGTGTCTGGAATTTCATCCTGGTACCTTCCACCTTAGTCAATTCACCTGCTGTCCCTCGCTTGCTCCTTCCTTATCTCCCAAGTTTCCACTTAGCCCTATAACAAGGCCTTTGATTTTCTCCTCAGATGCTCCTAGTTTTTCAGAAACATTCAGTCCATGACAAATCCCGGTCACTCCTGTTCTCCCCTCTTTCCCTAATTGTCTCAGTATCTCCACCAAGCAGGGGGAGCATCCAACTAAACAACCAGAAGCAACTGAATACCAAGAGGGAAACAGTCATTTAATGACCTCTCTGGACTCTACAGAGAGAGATGGTGCCCTGGTTCTTGGAACAGCACTTGCATTACAGAGTACAAGGTACCTGGTAAAGTCAGCATTCAACGTAAACGCTTTCTTCCACAAGTTAGTTTCGGTAAGGAAGGATCTGCCTGAAGATAATCAGATTCAACAAATATTACAACATATATAAATTAAGTGCCCACTCTGCTAGGCAAGGAGCCCCGCTGCCTGCAATGGTTAAGTGCTCAGCTGCTAACTGAAAGGTTGGTGGTTTGAACCCAAACAGTGGCTCTGTGGGAGAAAGACCTGGCAATCTGCTCCCGTAAAGATTACAGCCTAGGAAACTCTATGGGGCAGCTCTGCTCTGTCACATGGGGTCCCTATGAGTCTAGAAGAAAATATACACAAAAAAACCTCCCCCAACTCCACAATTTCCACATCTACAGTTCAGTGACATCGATTACATTCTTTATGTTGGCACAACCTTTGTAGCCATTCTTTGCCAAATTCAGCCACCATTAGCATAAACTCAGTGCCCCCTAAGCAAAATCTCTCTTTTGTGATGTCTTTTGTATAGATTAGTTCACTCGATATTATTATTATTTGTTTTCAATCTTTCTCACCAGAATTTTGATTCTGTGAGGATACACTCAGTGTGTTGTCTTTAGAAACTGGAACAGTGTGAGCGCACAGAAGTGTACGTAATGCCAGTGTATGTAGCGCAAGAAGACAACAAAGAATCAATTAATTCATAGAAATCCAAATGGACATATATTGAAAGAGTCTCAAGGAGACCATTAGCCACTCTTTGAATTTATCTGTCCTCATGGGGAGACAGGCCTGAGAAAACTAAGTATGGACATTCAAAGAATAGTGAATGATCATTAGCAGAAATTCAAAACTGGAGTGGTAGGGCCTATATGCAGTAGAGTGTCTATGGAAAATAGTGCCTATGGCAATTAGTGTTAAATTGCTGAATGATCTCTCACAGCTGGTGATGGACACTGTGATGGACAATAGAAGCTGCCCATTACCCCCCAGGTGGCGCCCGGGGCACACGCCATACCTGTCATACCTTAGATCCATCTCTGCATATGCTATGCACTCCTCAACAGTGATGACTGTGTTTATTTACAAACAAACACCTGGAATCTATCATAGGTCATAGAAAATAATGCTCAATAAGTAGTAGTTGAATAAATAGATGAGTAAGTGAATTAATTAAGAAGTGAGGCTAAAGAAAAGGAAAAAAAAAATAGTAAAAGTGAGAAGTAACCATCAGAGCAGAAGAAAAATTTCAGGATTGTAGCCACCAAATCAGTGGCAGCGGTGGTTCAGTGGTAGAATCCTCACCTTCCACGTGGGAGAACGGGGTTTGATTCCCAGCCAATCCCTCTCAAGCACAGTCACCACCTGTCATTGGAGACTTTCGTGGTGCTATGATGCTGAACAGGTTTCAGCAGAGCTTCCAGATTAAGACAGACTAGGAAGAAAGGCCTGACAATCTACTTCTGAAAATCAACCAGTGATAACCCCATGGAACACAAAGGCCTGATCCCATTGTGCTTGGGGTCTGTATGAGCTGGGGGCTGACTTGACGGCAGCTAACTATAACAGCACTAAATTGTTTCTCTCTTTGATGATTTGCATCAGGCATCTCTGTTGTTACCAAGTTCCCTAAGTGATCCTGCTACAAAGCAAAGTCCGAGAGGCAGTGGCTGATCCAGATCAGCTTTGCAAGAGTTCAGGAGGTGGATGACTTCATTACCTGAAATCTTGCCTTCCTCATCCACTTTAGTTTGCTCATATAGACCTGCTTTAGACATCAGATTTCTGAAATGAGCAACTTGGAGGACCTTGATGGCAATGTCCCTGGAGATAGAGCAAGGATTATTAATACACCTTTGGAAATAGTGGCTCCCAGGCACTGTAACTCGCACTGATGTCCAATAATCCATCCGCTCACTCTGCTGATGGGAATGCGATGAACTCACCCAGCTTTATTATAAAAGCATTAAAATGTGCTCTGTCGGTTAATCACAATGACATTTTCATCTGTTTGGGGGGTTTTGAGTTGTTTTGGCATCCTTTAATCATATACTCTTTGAACTTTATCTTCTAGAAAGAGTCTGAGACATTTGGGGCTGGGTCCAAGTAAAACACGTCTCCAGCGTTTTTTGTTTTTTTTTTTTTTCCATAAATGAGCCTCTATTTCAAAACTCCTTTCAGGAAAATGAAACTATTTAGTCAGCTTGTACCTACTATGTGCTAAGCGATGGGAAAGCATATGTAGGACATGACCATTTGCAATCTCTCACCTAAGCCTCCTAACAGTCCTGTGAGGGAAAGCTAATTTTTCTTTTATCGGTTTAACAGGTGGACGCAACTGAGGCTCAGAGAAGTTTACTGACTAGCTTAGAAACATCAGACTCATTTCTTCTTTCTTTCTCCTTCACTCTCTTGACTCTTGGGCAGCCTGTTGGCTGACTAGGGCCCACTTTTTCATGAAAACGTGGGAGGTTTTTTTCTCTGCTTTTTGCTTATTTGATGATTCTACAATAATCATGAAATAAATTATTATATTTATACAATTATGATCATTTTAATGTACGTGGCCAAAGAATAGTTGAGTATGAGGCAAATAGATTTAATGGCCATTTTCATTGATTTTATAAAGATATTTGAAAATATGTAACCCTTTATATATGTTCTCTAACATTTCATTTTCGTATACCCCCTCCCCATTTACCATGTAAATTTAGAAGTTTGTCAGATATCAAAGTAGTTTATTTACATTTCATTGAACCCACACAGCTTCCAGAGGTTGAGGATCTGGATAAAACTCTTCCTCCACGTTTTATCTGAGGACACTGAGACACAGTGTGATGATTAATGTTATGTGTGAACTTGGCTAGGCTATGAATTGCAGTGGTTTGGCAGATACTAGACTGGACACTCTTCCGTCATGTAATATAATGTAATCACCTCCCATGATGTGATCTGACATAATCAGCCAATCAGTTGAAAGGGGAGTTCCCATCCAGTATATAAATGGATGTTCCTGGCAAGGCTCACTCTTTTTCGCCTCTCTCGACCCTGCACTCTTCTCGTTGCCTGACCTCTGATTCTTGGGACTTAAGCTTGCAGAGGTCTCCAGCCTACCACCTGACCTGCAGATTGGGATTCACCAGGCCCTCCTGCCCCATGACCCAGCAGAGGTCTCCAGCTTACTGCCTGACCTACAGTTTTGGGACTTGCCAGGCCCCACAACTGTGTGAGCCATTTCCTTGAAGTAAATCCCTCTCTTTGGATATAAGCCTCACCGGTTTTATTGCTCTAGAGAACCTAGACTAAGCCAGTCAATGAACATTAAATGATTACTCATGCACATAAGGTGAGACATTCAGGTTAGTGGTGATAACTCCTTTTCATATTTAATATCCAGAAAATATTATTTGAACGCCTATATGTAATGGGCAGTTCTCTAAGCCAGGGGTTAACAATTGTTCTCTGTAAAGGGGTAGATAGTGAATATATTGTTTTGCTGCAATTACTCTGCCACTGGAGCACAGAAGCAGCCATAAATAATTCATAAACAAATCAGTGTGGCTGTGTTTTAAAGAAAACGGAACACAAAACTCAATTCATGGACACTGAAATTTTAATTTTATAATTAAAATTAAATAATTTATGTGTGCCACAAAACTATGCCTTAAAACAATGTTTTAACCATTTAAAATATAAATGGTTAAATAGTAGGAGGCCATATTTGGTCAATGGACTGTAGTTTGTCAACCCACTAAGCTTGAGAGATGGTTGTTGTTAGATGTCAAAGAGTTGGTTCCAACTAATAGCAACCCTACGTAAAACAGAACAAAACACTGCCCGATCCTGCGCCATCCTCATGATGGTTGTTATGCTTCAGCCCATTGTTGCAGCCACTGTGTCAATCCATCTCGTTGAAGGTCTTCCTTTTTTTTTGCTGACCCTCTGATGAACTTCTCCAGGGACTGATCCCTCCTGATAACATGTCCAAAGTATATGAGACAAACTCTCACCATCCTTGCTTCTAAGGAGCATTCTTGCTGTACTTCTTCCAAGATAGATTTGTTTGTTCTGTTGACAGTCCATGGTATATTCAATATTCTTCGCCAACACCATAATTCAAAGGCATCAATTCTTCTTCAGTCTACCTTATTCATTGATTCATTGTCCAGCTTTCACATGCATATGAGGCTATTGAAATCATCAAGGCTTGGGTTAGGTGCACCTTAGTCCTTTAAGTGGCATCTTTGCCTTTTAATACTTTAAAGAAGTATTTTGCATCAGATTTGCCCAATGCTCTTGACTGCTGCTTCCATGGGCATTGATTGTGGATCAAAGGAAAATGAAATCCTCGACAACTTCAATATTTTCTCCAATTATGATGATGTTGCTAATTGTTCCAGTTGTGAGGATTTTTGTTTTCTTTATGTTGAGGTGTAATCCATACTGAAGGCTGTGGTCTTTGATCTTTATCAGTAAGTACTTCAAGTCCTCTTCATTTTCAGCAAGTAACATTGTGTCATCTGCATAATTCAGGTTTTTAATGCATCTTCCTACAATCCTGATGCCAAATCCTTCTTCATACACTCCAGCTTCTCTGATTATTTGATTAGCATTCAGACTAAATAAGTATGGTGAAAGGATACAAGCCTGACATAAAACTTTCTTGATTTTAAATTACACAGTATACCCTCGTTCTGTTTGAATGACTGCCTCTTGATCTATGTACATGTTCCTCATAAGCACAATTTTGTGTTCTGAAATTCCCATTCTTTGCAATGTTATCTGTAATTTGTTACGATCCACACAGTTGAATGCATTTGCATAGTCAATAAAACATAGGTAAACACCTTTCTGGTATTCTCTGCTTTCAGCCAGGATCCATCTGACATTAGCAATGATATCCCTTGTCCCACATCCTCTTCTGAATTCGGCTTGAATTTCTGGAAGTCCCTGTCGATGTACTGCTGCAACTGTTTTTGAATGATTTTCGGCAAAATTTTTTGTGTGTGGTATTAATGATACTGTTCAATAATTTCTGCATTGTGCTGGATCATCTTTCTTTGGAATGGGTACAAATACGGATCTCTTCCAGTTGGTTGACAAGGTAGCTGTCTTCCAAATTTCTTAGTATAGACAAGTTAGCATCTCCAGCATTGCATCTATTTGTTGAAACATCTCAATTGGTATTGCCTTAATTCTTGAAGCCTTGTTTTTAACCAATACCTTCAGTGCAGCTTGAACCTCTTCCTTCAGTACCATCAGTTCTTGATCATATGCTACCTCCTGAAATGGCTGAACATCTACCAATTCCTTTTTGTACAAGAGATATTACAGAGTAAAATAGAAGAAGAACTGTCTTTCCTCATGATGCTTGCATTCTACCAGGGGTAAGTAAGCTAGGGAAGAGAGAGATCAAATATAAAGCAAAATAAGAAGGGACTAGACTGCAAGCCGACAATGATGAGGGTGTAGACTCCTCTGTACATTTACTTGCATGTGACTATGTACATGTGTTCATTCTAGTGGGGGTGAAGGATTGGATTATGGGTAGTGGAGTGAGGTTACTGAAGTACTTAAGAATCCCCCCAAAATACCCAAATCAGCTCCTGACGTGTTGATTCCAACTCATGGTGACCCCATGTGTGTCAGAGTAGAACTGTACTCCACAGGGTTTTTAATGGCTGATTTTTTAGAAGATCTCCAGGCCTTTCTTCTGAGGTATTTCTGGGCGGATCTGAACTGTCAACCTTTCAATTAGTAGCCAAGCGTTTACCCAATTGTGCCACCCAGCTACTTCTTCTAGCTACAATGCAATTGCAAGTTTTCTCCATTTCTGTGCTATGCTGTCCTTTCTGTATTGTGACCATCTGCCATTACCCTGGATTTTTGTAGATGTCTACTGTACATAATAAGCCAACAAAAAACAAATCCATTGCCATCGAATCGATTCCAACTCATGGCGACCCTAAAGGATAGAGTAGAACTGCCCCATATGGCTTCCAAGGAGCAACTGGTAGATACAAACTGCTGACCTTTTGGTTAGCAGCTGAGCTCTTAACCACTGCGCCACCAGGGCTCCCTACATAGAATAGGCTGTTCTAAGTGGTGTTTTCTGAAATTGCAAGAAGAAGGGTTATATCCATATTTAGGTCAATGCATAGCAGCCAAGAAATGGGAGCAGCCACCTGAAGTGAGCCTTATGAGAGAATTCAGCAGGAGCTGAAAATCAGCGCCAGAAGAATTCAGGAATAAAGACTTCTCCCCATCCAAAAAATAATTCCTGAGTATATTGGGAGGGTAATGGAGATTCTCATGAGATGAGAGAGGAAATATTGTATTTTTACACATATAATGTGTGCCTTCTGCATTTGTTTGTCAATCTATCCCTTCCCCAACAAGGCATTTTCATAAGCCATGTTGCTGTAAAAAATTAGCATAGTGTACTTAGGAAAATACCTTGATGGGGGAGGGAGTGGTTGGTAAACAAACACAGAAGCGGTATGTTATTTGCATAAAAATACCATAGATTAATTGTACTGTATTTTTACACAAATAATGCACCTGTTTTATATACATTTTTTTTTTTTTTTTTTTTGCCAACTGTGCCCTCCCTGAGAGATATTTTACAAAAAATTAGCATAGCAGACTTACAAAAATACCTCGAGGGACACGGTTGGCAAAAAACTTATAACAGGTGCATTATTTGCGTAAAAATACGGTATATGAATTGCAAAGGATAGGAGATCACCACTGATAGCTGGGTTGCATAGAAACTATTCTTTTATTTAGGGGTTTTTATTTACAAGCTTTCGTTTGATTCTTTCAAAACCCAATGAGCTGTCTGTCTCCTTTGTATCTTACAGATAACTCTCTCACTCTCACTCTGGGACTGATATTTTCACTGAAATATAAGCTGCAGGTGGCAAGTTTTTTTTGGTGGTTGGTTGGTTTTATTTTGTTTGTTTTCTATTTTGTTCACTGGTGGATCCCCAGTGCCCAAAACAGTACCCGACACATAAAAGAGATGTAATACAGTTGAATGAATGAATAAAAGAATAAATAGGATAAGTGGGGACCCTGATAGATCCTTTAACTAGCTGCAATGAGAGAAATGCTCAGACTTGGGAAGGGTCTAATAAATGAGAAGGCTGAGTGCCTATCCTCCATAAGGTTTCTTATGTGCTTGGAGAACGATAACAGTTTTTGAAAGTTTGTAAATGGATGATGTTCTCTAAGGAATCTGTCCCTTCATGTTCAAAAAGTGTCATAAAAATGCATCCCATTGATAAATTATATTCTTGGTGTATGAAGCTATTGCCACACTGAGAAGTTTCCGGTAAAGTATAAGAATCTAACAAAACTTATAAAATTCTTAGGACTTCATACTGACAAGACCTCAATATCTGTTATCATTCCTGCAACTCTGCTCAGCAAACCAATTGATTTCTCTACCCTCATGCCTGGTGATCTTTTGAGTTTATGGGATGACAAGGCTACAGATAAGATACTGTTCAAGCTCACCTTTTTGCTCACCTAGATATAGACAAGTATTTTCCATCCTTTCTCAAAATTTGTACTTTCTCCCTTAATCCCCTAGGGACTCAGTGAAGACAGGAGCCACACATTATTCCATTTTATGTTCCCAGGATTTAATACAGAGACTTTTAGATACATGTGTTGAATAGAAGTTAATTGACACCTCCTGCTCATTTATAAAACTATACTATTGACTTGTCATACAATTCTAAATAGATACCCTTATTGAACAGCCTTCTAATTTTAAATTCTTAATTGATACAAACACTGATATCTGGTATCAACAAAGACCTCAAAATTTTACGGAATTGGACATTAAAAACACCACCAAAATTTTTTCTGAGTTCAAATATATATACCTACATATATACACACACATATATATGTATGAATATATATATGTATATATATATATATATATCCAACAAAGACTTCATAATAGCATCTATGTGACGGATGCTGAACTAGGCCCTGGATTCCAGTGGTGAATGCTTAGTCTCTGCTCATAAGGGTATTCTAACCTAGGGATGAACTAGAATGTACATAATGAATCATGGAAGTAAATATCTTAGTACAGATTTTGATGTGAAGAAAATTAACTAGCATCTATAAGAAAATATAATAAGAAACCAAATATACATGGATGGGTAGAGAACAACTATGAAAAATCTCTCTCAAGAAGGCATATTTATACTAAGATTTTAAAGATCAGTAAGACTTGGCTAGTTCTTTAACTGCACTGTGGAGTCAGTCATACCAGCTCTCGTCTTGGTACCCATGAAAATATATGAATTCAGTTCTGCCACTCCATTATCTTAAATGAATCCTTACGATAGTTGAGCTTCACTTTCTTGATTGCTAAACTAAAGCTGACCTTGACTCTCCCTGTGCTTTGACTTTCTCATCCTATTAAATGAGAGTAATTACAGTAACTAACTTGTGTAACCTTAATGAGGACTCAAAGAGCTAACAAACACATCAAGTTCTTAGTATTGTGTCAGGAATATTTTCATTGTTCAGTAAGTATTAGAAGTTGTTGCTGGTATTGTTATTTTTATTAGTGAATATAAATCTTCCTCCAGATATCCTTTAGACATTGATCAAATTTGCACTGGGAACTAGGACATAATACCTTTCCCAGAAGAATGAAAAAGTCAATGAATTAACTTTTGCTTATGATGTTCAGTTGGAGTATTTTTCCTCTGATGGTGTTGTCTGATTTCTCTATCCCAGGCCAAGACGTAAAACAAGGGTTAGGGGAGGGGTGCAGAGAGGCTATGGTCGTCATTTCCACTGAGCCCACCAATACTGGGGAGTCTTAGAGCCTCAAAAACAACAGGGAGTCGTGCCCAGGGAATAGATTGAGCCAGAGCTGCCCTCAGGGAATTGGCAAAGTCACATGTATCTTGGGGAAGCTTCAACAGTTAAGTAGAAAGCCACAGGGAAATTGGAAGAGGTGTTAACAGACAAAAATTACAAATGGAAATAGATCTAAAGGAATTCCCATGATATGGATCAATTAATAGCCATTTGTCATTTACCACGGAAATGCAAAAAGATCTAAAAGAAAGTGGCTTCTGAGCTTGGGGAAAAAATAGAAATTAGATAGACAAAGAACAAAGAAGGAGTTGGGGAAATCATTTCAGACATGTAACAGCACAACCCAGCATCCAGGAGGTGAGCAAAAGCATGGAAAATTGAGAGAACCAAAAACAGTATGGAACAAGGAAAGAGGATAGACAGAGATGAGGCTACCGGGGCAGGCTGGGGTCAGATAATGAGGATGTTTGCATGCTGTGCTAAGGACCCTATTAGGTCAAATAATTAAAACACTGTTGAAAATTCTGCTGTCAGTTTTCCTCTCAAAGTGACTACAGCAATTTCCTCATTCAAACGGACAGGAAGAGTCGGGGACAGTACAATTATATTTCTGTCTGTCTCCTAGGAGATACCCATAAAGATCAGCTAACAGGATTTTGCAATAGCAAAAACATCACCATGGGAAGACACATGTGTGTGCGTGTAGACACAGTAACACACACACTCACACACACACAATCAAATCAGGCTGATTAACCATAAAATGATATCTCTAACAATGGCCAAGAAAGACAGAGGGAATTAGTTAATTAGAATACGTTTCACAGGATGCTCAGGGTTTCAGGTCTCACATCTGCATCTTTCAAAGGTGTAATTATGTCAGATAATACACCCTGTGCTGAAATTTTTGCATAAGCACTGTGGTCTCGTTTAGAGTTATCTCTACCACATGGAGCAGCTGTTGGGAGAAAAAATATAAGCTATTAAAAGCAGTTTGAATTAGATGCGGCCTACTTGCTTAAAATATAAAATGCCTAGTCACTTTTCAAGCAGGGTTGTGAGTTATTGTTTATTTATTATGCAAAATATGTGACTGGATAAAGTATACAAATTAAGCTGCTGGTAGAGGAGTGTGCTACAAATTCTACAAGAAGCTTAATAGCAAGTCACTTTAAATATACATAGCAATTCCAGATAAAGTCTTTATTCATAGACCCACAAATGAGAAACAAATATTGAAGGCCTATGACCGGGAAAGAAGCAACAGAAATCTCCTTCCTCTCTTTGTTCTCAACGGTCACCTAATTTCACCCTGTGACCATAAACATGATCTTCCCGCTTTCACTAGGTAGTCTTTAGACCAGAATATAGAGGATATTTTTAAACCCGGAGCTCAGTTAAGGTTCAGTCAGGAAAGTAGTATCAATAGGAGTCTTACGTAATTTATGCCAGGAATTAGACCTTACATAATTGTGGGAAAATATAAGGAAGTAAAGTTCTAAAAAGGAAATAGTCTCAGCCGACCATGGCATGAGCTAATGGGTCAGATCTTGCAGCAAGCTGGGCTCTACAGTCCCTGGAGTGTAACCAGGAAGGGGAGAGGTACAGAAATTAATGGGTGGTCTTTGATCTTCATGGGGTCCTGGTGGCACAGTGGTTAAGAGCTTGGCTGCTAACCAAAAGACTGGCAGTTGGAATCCACCAGCCACTCCATGGAAACCTTATGGGGCAGTTCTACTCTGTCCAATAGGGTGGCTATGAGTCGGAATCTACTTGATGGCAATGGGTTTTGGTTTTTTGGTCTTCATAACTCCCACCTCTGTGAATTCACAGCTAAACATCTGGTGATGGGCCTGGGGTTGCTATTGATCAGCAGGGCTGGAAATCAGGAAGGGGAGCTGGATGTGGAGTGAGAATAAAGCAGGGACAAGTCCCCTCACCCTTCCTAAATGACCACAGCTTTGAAAGGCAGTTGCTTCACCTCTGCCAGAAGAACACACAAATCAGTCTTGGAAGAAATACAACCAGAATGCTCCTTGGAAGCGAGGATGACAAGACTTCAGCTGGCTTACTTTGGACACATCATCAGGAAAAGACCAATCGCTAGGAAAGGACATCATGGTTGGTAAAACGGAGGGCCAGCAAAGGCAAGGGAGGCCCTCAGTGAGATGGACTGACACAAAGACAGCCACAACAACGGGCTCAAACGTACCAATGGTTATGAAGATGGCATAGGACCTGGCAATG
The DNA here is from genome assembly GCF_000243295.1 of Trichechus manatus latirostris. Taxonomy (NCBI): domain Eukaryota; kingdom Metazoa; phylum Chordata; class Mammalia; order Sirenia; family Trichechidae; genus Trichechus; species Trichechus manatus. The sequence goes on along the minus strand of NW_004443958.1, from coordinate 22,578,456 downwards.
TTTTGTTCTATTACACGTAAGGTTGCCATGAGTCGGAGCCAACTTGATGGCAACTAACAACAAGCTTCATCTCTGCTTCCCAATCCCCATAGGACTTCTTTTTTTTTTTTTTTTTTTTTGGTGGCCAGTACTAACCCTGAACGACAAGGAAAGGGAATCTGTGAAAGTTAGTTCCAGCTTAGCCGTTAACACAGTACACCACCACCACAATCCGCTCTTGTCAACTTGCCATCCATACACACCTCTTTTAATTTATTTAACTTCCAAATGGAGCCCTGGTGGTGCAGTGGTTAAAACACTTGGCTGCTAACCAAAAGGTTGGCAATTCGAGACCACTAAGCTGCTCCCTTAGGAGAAAGATGTGGCGATCTGATCTGCTTCCGTAAAGATTCACAGCTAGGAAACCCCATGAGTCAGTTCTACTCTGTCCTATAGGGTCACCATGAGTTGGAATTGACTCAACTGGCAGTGGGTTGAGTGGGTTAACTTCCAAATAAAGATACTAGCAACATCTGCTTCCACCTAACGAGATGCAAAAGAACAAACAACATGTTAACCTTCTCCCACAAAGAGAATATCAAGTCTCATATGTCATTGTATTCGTCTTTGGGTGATACTCAATCCTTTTCAAGCTGAGTCACAGTCCTGCTGAGATATCCTGTCACTTAAATACCAAGATATAATATTAACTAATACTATTAATACATCTTTTCTATAATTAGCAGATGGGAGAGAGAGAAATATATTCACAAATGCATCTGTATTAAAATTAGGAAGAAATACTCATAACTATTAGAGTGCTTATTTCTGCAACTGATCATATGTTTGTGGCTAGTAGTTATAACTTCCTTCTACTTCTATCCATTTCATATTCCATTTGCCCTCAGAAAACACCATAGCTGTTCATGGTTTTTGAACTAGTGGGGTTATCCAAAACTTCATTCCTGAAGGGTCCGAGCTATTAGTGGTCCTAATTGTCCTGGATTGTATAGAGTTCCATTAACTTTTATCATAGGACATGGATGTATTAAGAGGCATCCAGAGAGGTTCCCTGCATTCCAGACACAATTTTTCTCATCCTCATTGTACCACAGCAACCCAATTCTTCCTCAGCAGTCAGAATCAATCGCCCCAGCCAGGATAATAATACTGCTTTTCGCCTGTTGGTTCACTGGCCTGAGGAGCACAAAGTGGCCAGATGATACGCTCAATACCCAATTTAATAGACTACTGCTATGTCCTCTGGCGAGAACATCGCTTTTTTAGGTACTAAGATCTTCAAACCTGCAGAGTCTAAATTGTGAGGATAAGAAGCAAACATTTCACGGATGGCTCATTAGGGGAAATAGTGAGAGGAGCCCCTCCCATCTCCTCTCCTTGATTTTGAACTAAGGGGTCCTGGCTAATGGAGATACAGCACCATGTATTGCTTGTTGATTTAGAGCATATATGCATCCCACAGGAAATTACACCACCCCTAAGTTATTGCCACTCAGCTGGCACCATAATTGAGACTCCAAAAAGGTCATTCCATTTTTTCTTTTGGTCCCTCTTCTGCCGAATGATGAGGAATATGACAAGACTAGTGAATTCCACGAGAACAAGCCTGTCGTTGCACTTCGTTCTCTGTCAAATGAATGTCTTGGCTATAAGGAACTATTTGATGATAGGGCTTTCTGTAAATCCAAAGATGGAGGTTTGGGCACAAGCATTTTGGGCACAATGAGTGCCCACTCCAATGGTAATAAACTACTGCCCCATCTGTGATGGAATTGGTTGAATATAATCAACCTACCTTCGGGTGACTGCCGAGTCCTTCCGGGGAATGTGCTGGTCTGTGATTTTACCAGGTTGACCACACAACAGTGGGTCTAGCCAGATCAGCCTTAGTGAATGGCAGGCTAGGTTTCTGAGTCCATGCATAACCACCAATTTCTGATGCCATTTCCACTTTGTTCATAAGCCCTTTGTGCAAGGACAGGTGTGGCTGGGGACAGAGGCAGACAGATGGCCACAGAATGGATCATCCTGTCCAACAATGATTAAAATTCTTCTCTTCTGATGTTGCTCTTTGGTAAGAATTCATAGGGATATAAATATCTTTGCATTTTATTTACATTCAGGAAGTGTATCTAAATATTTATTTTCCACACCTCTGGATCACCAATTTACAACTGTGTGCTTTCCGAGTCCTTGGCCATCCAGCCAAACCATTAGCCTCTGATCATGATTCAGGGTAGGGAGACACCTCTCCTACCAGAAAAAAATGAACAATCTCATTCATGCTCAAATTTCTTTTTATCAGTGTTCTTCAGGAACACCCAGAACAGGACTGCGGTACTAACTTTATCCACTTTTTGGGTGCCAATATAGTGTGTAGAACCATATGTAAAATAGGCCTGATTTTTTTCTTCTATGATTAACTGAACATAGAGAACTCACTATTATGGCCACAGTTGCTGTATTAGAGAGAAGAGGCAGTAAAGAAAAAAGTAGGGTCTGTAAGTATATGGACCGCTCATGCAACTTCTTTTTGTCTTCAGGACATGCTTGAAAATCTATCTACTACTAGTGATAGACTGATGTTGTGCACACCCAGATTTATGATTAAAGCATTGGAACTTGGGCACCCATGTTTAACTGTTTAGTCTCTACTGAGACCAAGGAATAAACTAGAAGCTATTTCTTTAAAAGAAGTGCAGGTATCTTTAGAAGATAGCATAGTTTCATACCAAAATCCTCATAGTCTGAATTGTAACTTTCCAAAAGAGGTCGCCAAAAGCTCCATACAACATCTCTATCTGCCAAAGGCCCTTTGAGAACCATTGGATATGCTGGGTGATATGGCCCAAGTGACAGAACAGCTTGCAAGGTCACTAGATCTCTTACAGAGCCTTCTCTTGTTCCAGTCCTACTTGAAACTGGTAGTCTTTTGCAAAATGGGTCAAAATAGCACGTTCAAATGAGACATGTATAGCTTTGAAAATCTCAAGTACTCCAGTAGACATCGGGTTTATCCGTGGTAAGCAGCTAAAGATTCAGCAGCTTGTTCTTCATATTGAAAGGAATATCTTGGCATTCCCCAGACCATTAGATTCTTAGAAATTTCACCAAGATATCAAGCCCCTAAATTTCTGTGGGATTGTTTCTCACCCTAGAGCTTGCATGTGTTTACCATGGTGTCTTGAGTGATTTCTATGTTCTGCCTACAAAGTCATGTCAGCATATCATCAATATAATGGACCAACATGATGTGTTGAGGTCAAGGAGAGAGAAAGGTTTTTGATTTTGAGAAAGGGGTGGATAGTTGATCTAGCCCTGAGGCCGAACATTGAAGGTTCTGCCAGCTAAAAGCAAGTAACTTCTGATGGTCTTTACTGATAGGTGAAGAGGTGGAAAAAAGCATTTTCCAGATCAGTCAAGGGTTGAAGAATGTGGTGATTTGGTCCAATAATAAAAACGTATCTGGAACAGCAGCTACAATTACAGTCCCCATCAGATTGTTTGTGATAATACGCTGACGTCTTCCAAGATCTAACTGTTTTCTTCACTGGTCAGTTAGGCAAATTGAATGGAGACACATGTTAGGAAACATTAGCCTACATCTTTCAAGTCCTTGATGGTAGACCTGGTGGCTGCAATTTTTCCAGGACTTAGTATTTCTTTTATTTTAGTATTTTGGTGGGTATAGGCAGTTTTAATAGTGGCTTCAACTTGACCTTTCTTATTATAATAGGCTACCCTCCAAGAATCAGGAAACCAATATGGAGATTCTGCCAATTCCTAAATATATTTATGCCATTTATGCAGTCCAGTACTGGAGAAATACCTTGTTACCACTGTGAGGCATACCTGAGCCAAGTTATATTGGTCACCTGACCTCCATAACCCATACCCTTTTTGGTTGACCCTAGTGGTGTTTTGAGTCCCCAGAAATTAATGTCAGTTCAGAGCTACTGCCCAGTAATTACCCCAAATGTTGGTTATTTCCTGTTTCCCAAAGCATAACTACTTTGTAAATAGCTGCAGATCCCTTTGTGGGTGAATGTGAGAAAGATTTAGAGTATACGTTTTTGGTTGTGTAGGAGGCTCCTTCCTCAAGTGAATCTGGCCTACCATTTAGTCAAAGATCTCTAGGCCTTTAAACTGGCTCAATTCTGGGAATTGGCTGATGAGTTACAGCCATTTATGGTAGTGATTCATGTAAAACTTCTGACCACCAGACCTAGGGCTATTCCATCTATTCAAATTAAGTAAAATTTTAGTAGGCTGCTGTTATAGATTGAATTGTGTCTCCCAAAATATGTGTCAGTTTGGCTTGATTCCCAGTATTGTATGGTTGTCCTCCAATTTGTGATCTGATGTCTTGTAAATTCTAACCTCTATGATGTTAATGAGGTAGGATTAGAGACAGTTATGTCAATGAGGCAGTATGCAATCTATAGGATTAGGTTATATCTTGAGACAATCTCCTTTGAGATATAAAAGAGAGAAGCTAGTAGACAGGAGAGGGACCTCATTACCACCAAGAAAGAAGAGCCAGGAGCAGAGCACATCCTTTGGACCCAGGGTCCCTATGCTGAGAAGCTCCTAGACCAGTGGAAGATTGATGATACGGACCTTTCCACAAAGCCACAGAGAGAGAAAGCCTTCCCCTAGAACTGGTGCCCTGAATTTGGAGTTTTAGCCTCCTAGATTGTGAGAGAATGAATTTCTGTTAGTTAAAGCCATGCACTTGTAGTATTTCTGTTATTGCAGCACTAGATAACTAAGATAGCTGCCCACTAATTTTGGTCTAGGTACACTAAGATCAATTAGCTAATAACAAACCATTCTATTTACCATCATATCTGTGCTGCCTATTACAATATCCATGCCCAACTCTTCTCTCTTTCTATGGATGTTTAGCGTCACCATACTGGCCAGCTGAGAACAAAAATTACAGATCTCGTTAAAAAAAAAAAAATCTGAGACTCTCCTTACCAATATGTCAGGAAGCAATGAAAATATTTACATGTTTTTGCATGGACATGGCTTTCTGAGCAATGACACTTGACATGTCTCTTTTTTCCCTTCCATGTTAAGCATCTTTTTTCCACCTGTGTTTTTATGCAACAGACCAGGCTTCACCCCCACAGCACCCACCATGGTGCTCAGTGCATGGCAGATCGTGAAGAGATGCTTGGGAGGTAGCTGTGGTGTCACTGGAAGATCTGCATAGCAGACAAATGAGGACTCGGTTCAAGTCTGAGGTCTTCCTCTTATTGCCATAAGACCTTGGCTAACTGCTTTTGTAACCTAATTGAGTTCCTCTTTTTTCTTTAAAAAAAAAAGTGGGTAATATCACCTGATTCATATTAGGATAATATACGCAATACACCCTAGTTCAGCATCATACATCACATGTCCTGAAGCACAACGGGACATGGATATGCTTCAAGGTTGACCATTTGTCATGTGACCTTGGACTATTTGCATTACCTCTTAGCATTTCAATTAGCCTCATCTGTCAAACCAGTGATACCAGCCACAGTTGTTTGAAAATTAAGGAAAGAAATGTGAGCAAAGTGTCCAACATAGTGTCTAGCATCTAGAAAGTGTCCAGTTAGTTATAAGCTTCTACTCCCCGCAAGACCCTGCTTTACACAGTGGTTGGGACGTTCATGTGAAAAAACATTTGTGAAAGGCTTTATGACACATGAAGTGCTATCTGGATTGTCTGCTTGTTAATTAAGAAAATAGTTCATCTCAGCAAGGTGGAGTGGTGTGAGGTAATTACAAAAGTTAGGGTACATTGTTACATTTTGTGTCTGTGAGACCCACAATGTTTGGGATGGCTACCTCTTGAGAGAGACTTCTCTCAAGAGATTTTTGACACTTCCTTGAATAGCTCTGGACCAAAAAAAACTTCTGTAACAGTTGGCTCTTCTGAAACTAATCCCAGTGAAAAAGAGAAGGCAGGAAGCAAATAAACAAAATGCCTGTGAAAATACCATGAACTTCAAAATGTGTGTTTGGAAATAACTTTTCCTATTGTGTGGCAACATAGGCACTTCTCCAGCCATTTCAGTCAGATGGCCCATTGCATCCCGGGCAAACAGTGGCGGCCACTCCATTTTTCTTGCTGGCAGAACTGACCCTCACAATACAGTTAAAAAAAAAAAAATTGACAATTTTTTCCCCTTAGGGGTTGTCTTTTTGTAACCAGAATACAAATAAGGTTCATACGTATTATTGTTTGTTCTATCTCTTAGGTATGTTTTAATCTATAGATCCCTTCCCCAATCTCTTTATTTGTATGTTTATAACTTATTTGTTGAAGAAACTTGGTTATTGTTCTGGTTGAAGTTCCCACAGTGGGGATTTTGATGATTGCATCCCTGTTGTACAGTTTATCATGTTTCACTGTTCTCTGTATTTTCTGAGAGTTGGTAATAAGATCTAAAGGCTTGATTGGTGGCGTCACTGGGGGGGTGCAGGGGATGCGGACCACACTGGGTGACACTATCAGAGGAGGTGCCATCAAAATGACTGTCTATAAAAATCAGTATAAGGGGACAGGAAAGCTGGTGATAGGGAACCCAAGGTTGAGTAAGGATAGTGTTGATGTGTTGTGAGGTTGTTAACCATTGTCATAGGGCAACATGTGTACTAACTGTTTATGAGAAACTATTTTGTTCTGTAAGCCTTCATCTAAAGTGACTATAGCAGCACAATTGGAAGAGCATAGTCGATGTCACTGAACTGTGCAAGTAGAAATTTTTGAAATGGTGTATCTTTGACTGTGTATATTTTCACCAAAAAAAAAAAAAAGGTCAAGAAGCAAGAGGGTTGACATGTCATGAGGTTGTTAACCAATGTCATAAAACTATATGTGTACTACTGTTTCATGAGATTCTATTTGTTCTGTAAACCCTTCACCTGAAGTACAATAAAAAATTTAAAAAAAAATCCCTGTAGTTATAACAACAAAAACATTTTTAATAATCCCAGCTTAAAAAAAAAAAAAAAACACAAAACACTGCTTTTGCATCAATTCCTACCCATAGCGACCCTATATGACAGAATAGAACTGCTCCATAGGGTTTCCAAGGCTGTAAATCTTTACGGAAGCAGACTGCCATGTCTTCTCCTGCAGAGCAGCTGTTAGGTTTGAACCATTGACCTTCCAGTTGGCAGTCAAGAGGCTTAACCACTGTGCCACCACAGCACTTGGTGTTGTTGTTACGTGTCGTCGAGTTGGTTCCAACTCATAGCCACCCTATGTACAACAGAACAAAACATGGACCACTCCTGTGCCGTCCTCATAATCATTGTTATGCTTGAGCCCGTTGTTGCAGCCACTGTGTCAACCCACCTCATCGAGGATCTTCCTCTTTTTCGATGGCCTTCTACTTTACCAAACATGATGCCCTTCTCCAGGGACTGATCCCTCCTGATAACATAGCCAAAGTATGTGAGATATAGTCTCGCCATCGTTGCTTCTAAGGAGAGTTCCGGTTGTACTTCTTCCAAGACAGATTTGTTCGTTCTTCTGGCAGTCCATGGTATATTCAATATCTTTGCCAACACCACAATTCAGAGGTGTCAATTCCTCTTCAGTCTTCCTTATTCATTGTCCAGCTTTTCCATGCATATCAGGCAATTGAAAACACCATGGATTGGGTCAGGCACACTTTAGTCTTCAAGGTGACATCTTTGCTCTTCAACACTTTAAAGAGATCTTTTGCATCAGATTTGCCCAGTGAAGTACGTTGTTTGATTTCTTGACTGCCGCTTCCCTGGGTGTTGACTGTGGATCCAAGTAAAATGAAATCCTCGACAACTTCAATATTTTCGCCATTTACCATGATGTTGCTTATTGGTCCATTTGTGAGGACTTTTGCTTTCTTTATGTTGAGATGTAATCCATACTGAAGGCTGTGGTCTTTGATCTTCATCAGTGTGTCAAGCACTCTTCACTTTCAGCAAGCAAGGTTGTGTCATTTGCATATCGCAGGTTATTAATGAGTCTTCCTCCGATCCTGATGCCCTGTTGTTCTTCATATAGTCCAGCTTCTCAGATTATTTGTTCAGCATACAGATTGAATAGGTATGGTGAAAGAATATAACCATGATGCACACCTTTCCTGAATTTAAACCACCCAGTATCCCCTTGTTCCGTTTGAACGACTGCCTCTTGGTCTACGTACAGGTTCCTCACGAGCACTATTAAGTGTTCTGGACCTCCCATTCTTCGCAATGTTATCCATAATTTGTTATGATCCACACAGTCGAATGTCTTTGCATAGTCAATAAAACACGGGTAAACATCTTTCTGGTGTTCTCTACTTTAAGCCAGGATCCATCTGACATCAGCAGTGATATCCCTGGTTCCACGTTCTCTTCTGAATTGGGCTTGAATTTCTGGCAGTTCCCGTTTGATGTACTGCTGCAACCGTTTTTGAATGATCTTCAGCAAAATTTTACTTGTGTGTGATATTAATGATATTGTTTGATAATTTATGCACTTGGTTGGATCGCCTTTCTTGGGAATAGGCATAAATATGAATCTCTTCCAGTCGGTTGGCCAGGTAGCTGTCTTCTAAATTTCTTGGCATAGACGAGTAAGCACCTCCAGTGCTGCATCTGTTTGTTGAAATGTCTCAGTTGGTATTCTGTCAATTCCTGAAGCCTTGTTTTTTGCCAATGCCTTCAGTGCGGCTTGGACTTCTTCCTTCAGTACCATGGGTTCCTGATTATATGCTACCTCCTGAAATGGCTGAACGTGGAGCTATGCTTTTTGGTATAGTGACTCTGTATATTCCTTCCTTTTTCTTTTAATGCTTCCTGCATCATTTAATACTTTCCCCATAGAATACTTCAATTTTTTCTTCAGTTCTTTCAGCTTCAGAAATGGCAAGCATGTTCTTCCCTTTTGGTTTTCTACCTCGAGGTATTTGCACATGTCATAGTACTACTTTACTTCGTCTTCTCGTGCTGCCCTTTGAAATCCTCTATTCAGCTCTTTTACTTCATCATTTCTTCCTTTCACTTTAGCTACTCAACGTTTGAGAGTAAGTTTCAGAGCCTCTTTTGACATCCATTTTGGTCTTTTCTTTCTTTCCTGTCTTTTTAACGACTTCTTGCTTTCTTCATGTATGACATCCTTGATGTCATTCCACAACTCATCTGGTCTTTGGTCATTAGTGTTCAAAGTGTCAATTCTATTTTTGAGATGGTCTTAAATTCAGGTGGGATACGCACAAGGTTGTACTTTGGCTCTCGTGGATTTGTTCTAATTTTCTTCAGTTTCAACCCGAACTTGCTGTCTTAGGCTGGGTTCTCTAGAGAAGCAAAAACAGTAAAGTGTATAAATATATATATATATACAGAGAGATTATATCAAGGAAACAGCTCACGCGATTGTAGAGGCTAGAACGTCCCAAGTCCATGGATCAGGGTAGAGGCCTCTCCCAAGTCACACAGCTGCAGCAGCTGGGAAGCCCAAGATCGGAAGGTTGGAGAGCAGGGCTCCCACTCACAGGCTGTGCAGATTGATGAATCCCAGGTTCGGCAGATGAGCTGACAGCTCAAGTCCCAAGAACGGGAGATGAGACGACAGGAAGCAGCCGCAGGATCCAGAGAGAGCAAAAAGCCAGAACGTCTGCTTATATACAGATGCGGGCCACACCCCCAAGGAGACTCCCTTTCATCCGATTGGCTACTCACAGTATATTCAATCATGGGAGTGATTACCTTAAAACACAGAGAATCATGGCCCAGCCAAGCTGACACACAATCTTAACCATCACACTTGCATATGAGCAATTGATGGTCTAATTTACTTTTTAAACCTTCTAATGTGCTCCAGTCAGAGCTATCATTATTACCCAATTATAATGGCGCTTCTAATCACGTGGTTCTGTCTTCAGGCGCTGTTTTCATTGCTGCCGGTGTTTTTGTAGTAGCTGATTTCGCCAAATGTTATGGTATTTTCTCTACAATATTGTGGTAATTAGTAAAATACATCCTGGTCCACAAAGTAATGCAGATCAGAAGTGATCTTGGCTACCCAAAAAGTACAGATGAAGGCACTTGGAGTAAGAAGAGTTTACTTTGAAAGGGAGGTAGTAATTGAAACTTGTGATGAGTACACTTTGGATGTTTAGAGATGGAAAAATAGCATTTCAAGTATAAGGAACAGCAGGAGCAAATGTAGAGAAGTGGAGCAGCCTGTGGGAGATATATATATATATATATATAATTGCAAATGGTTTTTGCTTTTGAACAGGGTCAGCAAACTATGACCCATTCACTCCACCACCTGTTTGATATGGTCCCCAAGCTAAGAATGGTTTTTGTATTTTTATTTTATTTTATTTTTTAAAATTGTGCTTTCGGTGAAAGTTTAAAACTCAAGTTAATTTCTCATATTCTCATACAAAAATGTATACATATATTGTTTTGTGACATTAGTTGCAATCCTCTCTGATTTTTTTGAGAATTAAGTAGTAATTAAATGAAAAGAAGGAGTGACATATGAGAATTATGATTTATGAGTAACAGTACAGAAAACATTACTAAGGATTCTGTATGGTCTGGTACGAGAAGAGGTCTATGGGGGGGACACCATGAGTTATTCCACTAGGTGACACCAACCCTAGTGATGCTACTGGCCTTTACCTGATTCAATTTTGTTTTTTTTGTTTTTTTTTTGCAAGAATCCTTTATCTACCAACAGGTACATGATGTCTGATTGTCTCTTCTATTGTGATGTTTACAACCATTGGTGATCATTGTCTAGACCCAGTAATTCATTAGGAATTACAAAATAGTGGTATCCTTATTTTATCATTCTTTCGTTATGTATCAGATATTCACTATTGGTTAATGAGACATGAGGAATTCCTCTGGAGGACATGAGCAAGGTGGACTTCTGGTCATGAAGTCCCTTCCCAATTGTCTTAGGCTGAGTTCTCTAGAGAAGCAAAACCAATAAAGTGTATGAATATACAGGTAGAGAGATTTATACTAAGGAAATGGCCACACAGTTGTAGGGGCTGGAAAGTCCCAAGTCCGTGGGTCAGCCTGGAGGCTTCTCCCGATTCACGTAGCCACGGGGCTGGTGAAGCCAAGATCATCAAGTGAGACAGCAGGGCTATTGCTCACAGGCTACAAAGATCAACAAATCTCAAGATCGCTAGGCAAGATGGCAGGTAAGCTGCCAGCTCAGGTCCCAAGAACTGGAGGGCAGACAAACAGAAGCCAGCTGTAGGATCCAGTACAAGCAAAAGCCCACAAGCCTTGCCAGAAAGTCCACCTATATTGGATGCAGGCCACACACTCCCAAGGAAACTCCCTTTCAAATGATTGGCTATTCACAGCAGATCCCATCATGGAGGTGATTGCTTTACATTGAATCTCATCACGGAGGTGATCACATTAGTATATGACTGCCAGACTTCATGATAACTGCCAAACCTCTGAGAAACATGGCCCAGTCAAGTTGACAAACAACCTTGATCACACCAAAAGAGACAGGAGCTGCAGATGCCTTGCTATAGAGATTCTCCTACGAGGACTTAATCCTTCGAGCTGCCACATATCTAACAATAGTGTTGGGGACATTGATAACAGACTAAGGAGGTAGATATGAAGAATGGGAATTTCATGACACCTTTGAACTGTGAACCAAACTTCTGTATTTCTCATTATCTCATTAAAAATAACCTGGGTTTTTTAAGCCACATTTCTTCAGTTATTACATTACTTACAATCAGAAGAATGTTAATATAGTCTTAGAGGCAGGCTAGTTATAATCTTATGGTGCCCTGGTGAAGTGGTATATTCATGTACATCCCTAATGTACAGCATGTATTCCAGGCTGCAGTATGCTCTATTGTGGACTTAAGTTACGTTAAGCAAATCCAGCAAATCCTAACTGACTCATCTAAATCGGATTCAACTCTCACTCTAAAAGTTCTTGGCGCTTTGACTCATACAATCTTAAAGTACAAGTGTCTCATTGAACAACTTATCTACAGATGAAAGGTATCTTGTACAAGTGATCCACTCATTATTTAGATGAGGTCCAAACAGGTAAGGAGCCCTGGTGGTGCAGTGGTTAAGAGTTCAGGCTGCTAACCAAAAGGTCAGCAGTTCAAATCCACTAGCTGCTCATTGGAAACCCTATGGGGCAGTTCTACAAAATACTCACATGCCCGAGGTATGGGAACATGATTAGAATAGGGTTATCCAATGTAGTGGTAAAATCTGCACTAATATGGCAGTGCTTTGTGCCCCCTATTAGATTGATTCTTTGACAAAACATCTATTTTGATTTAATCTGGTTTCACCTATCTTCATGCACTGCTTTGTAACTTTCCATTTCCAACCTCTATGGCACAAATATTATTATTCCCCTCACTCAGTGGAAAGTCTCAGAATTCTTCCTGTGTCTCAAATCCCAGAGATATCTGGAAGAGGAACACAATTTTCTTTTATCTAAAAATGAATAATCTGAGGTCCAGAAAATTTTGAAAATTCTTTGGGAGCACAGCCTATTTCCCTTCCAACTTGTGACAGAAAAAGAAGAATTTCTAGGCTCTCTCCATCATAGGCCAGCCTCTGTCCACTTCCTCATAGATCACTCCCATGGTAGAAGTTGTTACCAATTGGTTTAAAGTCTGAAACAGGCATGGTATTATGTTCAGCAGTGGGCAAGTCTACTGGGTCTTAAAGGGCATGAAGAGAAACCCTGACTCTTCATCTACCATCTCTCAGGGTCTCTCTGTTCTAGGCAGCTGAAGAGAGAGTTGAGCTAAGACTTCCTTCTCCCAGAAGTGTTGCCATTTTCCTTTTATTCTCTCCTCCATTTCCTTCCTTCATCTGATGGCCAAGAGGATGGCAAAAAAATCACAAGTTTTAGATTGACAGGAGAAATGGGAAGCCACATCAAAAGCCTAAAACACAGTCTCAAATCAGACTTGATGAGAACTCTACATCACAATATGAGCATCTGTACATCTCTCAACAAACAGACACTTAGATGTTTCTTTGTTGTTCTTTGTATGTTTAGCTTCACTGGAACCCATGGGGAGGAGAGGCTATTTTGGCATTCATTGCTCCCTTCTCATAATTATAGCACAATTAACTAACACTCACCCATAACCCATGCCATGTGCGTCCATGATCTAGAGCCAGGGCGTGGAAAGTCACCTGTAGTTGGGCCTCCCACCTGGGCAGGTCAATGTCCCAGTGTTGGCCGGCACTGATGCGCACCTTGGCTGAGCACAGATGCCCCCTGCATTACATGGGACGTATTTATACCAAATCAGTATTTGTTGTTTATCTAAAATTCAATTTCAGATGAGCATCCTGCGTTTTATCTGGCAAACCTATCCAGAGCCACAAATGACACTGTAAAAGGAAAAAAATGGCAAATTTTGGGACTGCCAAGAGAACGGCGAAGGTCACCAAGTCCCACGAAATTCAATTCAGAGACAAGGCAAGGTTCGAGGAAGAAGGACATGGTTTAAAAAAAAAAAAAAAAAAGGCTCCTCTTCAGAGCCAGGCTATACCATGCTGTCGCTGAGTGCAAACTCTGCATCCAGACCCCCCCAAAGCTTCCTCGTTATTCTCTGATGTTACAGTCGTAGGAGCCTCAAACAGCAAAAACTCAGAACTAAGAATGCCTCCTTTTCTTGCAAAGATTGAGATGGCATAAACACTTTGCTGCCACGTCAGTTCCAACTTATAGAGACTCTACAGGACAGAGTAGAGCTACCCCTAGAGGGTTTCCAAGGCTGTAAATCTTTATGGGAGCAGATTGCCACATCTTTCTTCTGCAGAGCTGTTGGGTTTGAACTGTGGGCCTTTCAGCTAGCAGCAGAGCATTTAACCATTGGGCTACCAGAGCTCCTTTGAAAAAACATACATGGCAGCAAAAGATGCCCCTGCATTACCATTAAATCCAGTGGACCTGGATCAGGGGCAGATTAGGATCTAGAAAAAGGCAAAAGTTTCCCTTTCATTTATCCCCTTTTTTCTGATTATCATTCTTTGGCCAGATAACATGAAAAGAGTAACTGCTGGCTTTTGGCTGATAAGAGTAACTTCTGCAGGATCATCGTTTTTTGCTTTGGAAATGGATTTTGTTGCAAGGGTCACATTTGGTTCATAATGAGCATGTATGTGTCTACGTGTTTATGTGAGTGTATGTGTGGGTGTGTTATGCATGTGTTTCAATTTGTGCGTATGTGGGTCAGTGGATTCATGGATATATGCATATGTGTTTATGTGTCTGTGTGTCAAAGCGCTTATAATTATTTAAATGTGTATGTGCGTGTCATATCTGTGTATTTATATGTGTCATATCTGTGTATTTACACGTGTATAGGTGTCGCTACCGTGTCACTATGGGTCAGAATCGACTTGATGGCAATGGGTTTTTTTTTTTGATGTGTAGTAATGAGTAGAGTCCCTGGGTGGTGCAAACGGCTTGCACTCAACTACTAACCTAAAGGTTGGCAGTTCAAACCCACCCAGTAGCGCCTCAGAAAAAAGACCTGGCGATCTGCTTCCATAAAGATTACAGCCAAGAAAACCCTATGGAGCAGTTCTACTCTGTAACACATGGGGTCAGCAGGAGTGGGGATCGACTCAACAGCAGCAGATTTTTTTTTTTCTTTGGTAGGGTAGGTTCGATTGTAATCTATGTGATAGTCTCATCTTTCTATTAATCTTTTCAAATTACTGAAAAATTGGCTAAACCTCTACAAATGATTTTCCTTGGCAGCTGAAGTTTAATTAGAACTTTGATCCAAAAATATGATCCATGCTGCTTGGTCCTGGCGTCTTAGTCTTTTACTCCTATACTCACCTCTGTACCACAGCCGGACATGAACTATATAAAACCAAGCAAAAGAAGGCCTTGTTTGTTAATAGATTGCATATTTGATCTGAGAGAAAAGATATGGCTCAGCCAGGGTCTTCATCCCAGAAAATGTGTGCACTCTGTCTGAAGTTTTGCGGCAGAAGCCAAAAGGCTCCAGAAAGAAAACCCAATATTAAATTGCAGAGAGATTTAGACAGGAATCACAAACTATGGTGAAGTTTAAAGCAATTCAGCAGCCAAGTTCACACACATCTGCCCCAGAACATTAACATTCAAACAAACACGTAACTTTTATCACACTTCCTCCTTTCTTTTCCTCTCCTTGGAAATGTCCACAAATGCAAGGCAGAAAAGAGACATGGCTTGATCTGAAGAACAACGGTAAGTCAAAGGCAAATATCACTTAGAGCATACAGGATAACAACACCCATTATTTACAGTATAAAGTATAAAGCGTTAATATTTTATTTCATGTCAAGAATCACATGGTATGTAAAAGACAGATGCTAAACTGAGTTTCGGAAGTATTTGAAGAGTGTGTGAGATACTAAAAGCAAAACAGTAAATATGTATCTTCCTTTCAACACAAACTATGCATAATCCAAAAGAGTTTGAATCAAATTTATAAACTAAATTTTTAAAAGTATTTCTAAGTAAAGTTCTTATAAAACCAATTGCAGTTGAGTTGATTCTGACTCATGGCGACCTCATGTGTGTCAGAGTAGAACTGTGTTCCATAGGGTTTTCAGTGGCTGTTTTTTCAGAAGGAGATGGCCAGACCTTTCTTCCAAGGCATTTCCAGGAGGATTTGAACTGTCGATCTTTAACTTAGCAGCAAGAGTGTTAACCATTTGAACCACCAGGGACTCCTAAGTTCTGATAACTACTTAAGTCCTAAGGCTTCTTCTTAGCGTTAGATGGGATGATGTAATGTTTAAAACCATAAGGGGTTAGGCACCATTAGTAGGACACAGGAGGCAAGAGGGGTCTCCCCACGCCTAAACAGAAAGACCAACTCCGATGCCCAGAGAAAGTATTAGCAAAAGAATTAAATTAATTTAAAAAGCAATTCACTGAAGAAAGCAGTTAAAAAAAAAATCAAATTTTGAAGTTACAAAGTAAATTAAATTAATTTAAAAGGTGCTCCACACAGTAATCACATAGTTTAATTAATTTATATTATTTTAAAATTTTATATATTTTAAATTATATGAGTTACTTGGGAATAGCTTCTCATATAAGAAGCTGCAAATGATAAAGATATAATTAATGTTTCCCTTGTACATCTTCACCTACCAAACCAAGGATATACATATTATAAAATTAAAATTAAGTACAAACACATACATATACCAAAAAAACCAAACCTATTGTCATTGAGTCAATTCCAAGTCAAAGTGAACCTATAGGACAGGGTATAATTGCCCCATAGGATTTCCAAGGCTGTAATATCTACAGAAGCAGACTGCCACATCTTTCTCCTGCAGAGCAGCTGGCGGGTTCAAACCCTCAACCAAGCGCTTAACCGCTGTGCCACCAGGAATCCATATATGTACACATATATGTATGCATTCCTATATATTGTTGATGTTGTTAGGTGCCATCCAGGTGGTTCCGACTCGTAGCTACCCTATGTACAACGGAAGAAAACACTGCCTTGATCCTGTGCCATCCTCACAATCGTTACTATGATTGAACCCATCATTGCAGCCACTGTCAATTCATCCCCTTGAGGATCTTCCTCTTTGTCGCCATTCCTCTACTTTACCAAGAATGATGTCTTTCTCCAGGGACTGGTCCCTCCTGATAATATGTCCAAAGTATGTGAGATGAAGTCTCACCATCCTTGCCTCTAAGAAGCATTCTGGCTGCGCTTCTTCCAAGACAGATCTGTTCATTCTTTGGCAGTCCATGGTATAGTCAATATTCTTCACCCACCATAATTCAAAAGCATCAATTCCTCTTCAGTCTTCCTTATTCATTGTCCAGCTTTTGCCTGCATAGGAGGCAACTGAAAACACCAAGGCTTGGGTCGGGTGCATCTTAGTCTTCAAGGTGAAATCTTTGCTTTTTAACAGTTTAAAGAGGTCTTTTGAGCAGATTTGCCCAATGCAATGCACTGTTTGATTTCTTGACTGATGCTTCTCTGGGTGTTGATTGCGTATCCAAGTAAAATGAAACCCTTGACAACTTCAATATTTTCAACATTTATCATGATGTTGTTTATTGGTCCGGTTGTGAGGATTTTTGTTTTCTTCATGTTGAGGTGTCATCCATACTGAAGGCTGTAGTCTTTGATCTTCATCAGTAAGTGCTTCAAGTCTTCTTCACTTTCAGCAAGCAAGGTTGTGTCATCTGCATATTGCAGGTTGTTAATGAATCTTCCTCTAATCCTGATGCCCCATTCTTCTTCATGTAGTTCAGTTTCTCGGATTATTTGTTCAGCATACAGATTGGGTAAGTATGGTGAAAGGATAGAACCCTGACGCACACCCTTCCTGCCTTTAAACCACGCAGTATCCCCTTGTTCTGTTCGAATGACTGCCTCTTGATCTATGTACAGGTCCCTCATGAGCACAATTAAGTGTTCTGGAATTCCCATTCTTTGCAATGTTATCCATAATTTGTTACGATCCACACAGTAGAATGCCTCTGCATAGTCAATAAAACACAGGTAAATATCTTTCTGGTATTCTCTGCTTTCAGCCAGGATCCCTCTGACATCAGCAATGATACCCCTCATTCCACGTCCTCTTCTGGAGTCCTGCTTGAATTTCTGGCAGTTCCCTGTCGATCTCAAGAATAGATTTGATACGTTGAACACTAATGACTGAAGACCAGACAAGTTGACGAATGACATCAAGGACATCATACATGAAGAAAGCAAGAGGTCATTACAAAGACAAGGAAGAAAGAAATGACCCAAATGGATGTCACAAGAGACTCTGAACCTTGCTCCTGAACATCAACTAGATAAAGCAAATAGAGGAAACGATGAAGTAAAAGAGCTGAATAGAAGATTTCAAAGGGCAGCTCGAGAGGACAAAATAAAGTATTAGAATGACATGTGCAAAGACCTGGAGTTAGAAAAACAAAAGGGAAGAATGTGCTCGGTGCTACTCAAGCTGAAAGAACTGAAGAAAAAATTCAAGCCTCAAGTTGCAAGACTGAAGGATTCTACTGGGAAAATATTGAAGGATGCAGGAAATATCAACAGAAGATGGGGGGAATACACAGTCACTCTACCAAAAAGAATTTGTCAACGTCCAACCAGTTCAGGAGGTAGCATATGATCAGGAACCGATGATACTGAAGGAAGAGGTCCAAGCTGCACTGAAGGCATTGGCAAAAAACAAGGTTCCAGGAATTGACAGAATATCAATTAAGATGTTTCAACAAATGGATGCAGCACTGGAGGTGCTCACTCGTCTATGCCAAAAAATTTAGAAGACAGCTACCTGGCCAACCGACTGGAAGAGATCCATATTTATGCCTATTCCCAAGAAAGGTAATCCAACCAAGTGTGGAAATTATCGAACAATATCATTAATATTACCTACAAGTAAAATTTTGCTGAAGATCATTCAAAGGCGACTGCAGCAGTACATTGACAAGAAACTGCATTCTTATTTTTCCCATATATTTGTTTCATGGATTTGTAAACTTTATTTTAATTGTATAATATAATCTTTTTTGCCATTTGCCTTCATGTATATTAAAATTTGAAAATCTTTCTGGTTATTACCTAGAGCTATAATCCATTTTCACTGTATTTTTTTTTTTTATGGTATGGTATGGTATTTCATTGGGCAAGTCTGCTGCAAAAGACCTCTTGAAAGTGTTGAAAAGTAAAGATGTCACTTTGAGGACTAAGGTGTGCCTGACCCAAGCCATGGTATTTTCTATTGCCTCATATGCATGTGAAAGCAGGACAATGAATAAAGAAGACCGAATTAAAATTGATGCCTTTGAATTATGATGTTGGCAAAGAATATTGAATAGACTATTGACTGCCAGAAGAACAAACGAGCCTGTCTGGGAAGATGTATAGCCCGAGTGCTCCTTGGAAGTGAGGGTGGAGAAACTTGGTCTCATGTACTTTGGACATGTTATCAGGAGAGATCAGTCCCTGGAGAAGGACATCATGCTTAGTAAAGTAGAGGGTCAGCAAAAAAGAGGAAGACCCTCAACAAGATGGATTGACACAGTGGCTGCAACAATGGGCTCAAACATAGCAAGGACTGTGAGGATGGTGCAGGACCAGGCAGTGTTTCGTTCTGTTGTACTGAGGGTTACTGTGAGTCAGAACTGACTCAAAGGCATCTAATGACAACAATCGATTGACGATGGTTCATTTGAACATTCTACTTTTAATGGAAATACAGGATGATACTGTATTAAATTGCAATCCTACTAGCATATTATGGGAATATACTTTGATTCCATCAGTTCGCCAATAACTGATAATATCAATTTTTTTAATTGGCTATTTATTTTTATAATTACTATTGAGGCTGAATAATTTTTCATTTTTATTTACAATTTATATTTGCTTTTCTTCAACTGCATATTTAAGTTGTAGGCCTTTTCTAAGTTAAAATTTGTATTTTGAATAATTTGAAATATAAATATATCACAGCAAATATTTCCCTCAGTGTTTTATTTATCTTTTAATATGTGTTTATATAATTTTTCGTATTAATGAAGTTAATTTTTATTCCATTGAATTTTTCAAGCTTTTCCATGATGGATTTTGATTTTCGTGCCTTTTTAAAAGGGCTTGATTACCCTAATGTTAAACCATATACTTACATAGTTTCTTCAAACACTTTTTTGAAATTCTTTTTAAATGTTGAGCTAATTAATTCACCTGTAGTTTACTTGTGTAAATGTGTGAAGTAGTGATCAACTTTGTTTTCCAAATATACATCTAAATGTTGCCAAGCTCTCCATTGATTAATTCAGGCTTTTCCTAATAATCTGAAAGGCGAAGAGAGCTTCTTTGCATGAATTTGCAGACAATGCACTGCCCAACTCGCTATGGGGCACCATTCACATAGACCTCATTATGAATGCAATGCCTTGGGCTTGTGTAACTGATGTCTGTCTCCCTCTGTAATGCCAACATGCCATTGAGTGAATTCCTAATTGCATGTGAATCTATTTACAGTTTCTCTTTTCTGTTCTTATGATCAGTTTGTATACTGTCTTCATAAACATCACTTTCTTGTAATTATTTTAACTTTAAAATAATTTTTGACATCTGAGCAGATTAATAATCTCCTCATTTTTTAAAATTGAAATACTAGTTTATGTCTTCTATTCTTATAAATTTTCTCTTCCATGTGAATTTTAGAAACACTTTGTCAAACTCCATGAAAATTCCTGTTGGGATTTGATTAGGATTGTGTTGGATGTATAGATCAATTTCAGGAGGAAGAAGACCTTTATAATATTGATTCTTGTCATCCTTGAACCTAAGCAGATTTGTTCATTTACTAAGGTACACTTTTTTGAGCATCAAGTTAGATAAACATGTTTTTTTTTCTATAATATTTTAAGAAGATGAAATACATTAATTGATTTTATACTGTTGAACCATGCTTACAAGTTTAGAATTAAAATCTTTTTGTTTGACCTTCTGTTTAATTTTTTTTAAATATATTGCTGGATTGTATCATTAATGCAAGTAAATTAATTATCTAAGTATTCATAATGTAACCTAGCATTAGAGATTGCCTAGAAATAATAAAAAATAAAAAAATACACCAGTAATCTGATGAATTATAATGGTAATCCCCAGCCAAAAGTCCCTCTCTGTTTAACAATGGGTGTCTATCCCTGTCCATAGAGGAGACTGACTGTCAGATACTCTAGCATCTATTGACATGATCTTGATTTTTTGCTCCATTTATTGACACGATTTTGAGTTTAGAAATACATACATATTTTTTATATCTTCCTCATGCATTAACCCTTTTATCATTACAGAATATGCTCTTTATATATAGTAATATTCTTTGTCCTGAAATGTACATGTTCTGATAGTATTATTGACACTCCAGCTTTCTTTCGATTACTGTCTGCATAATGAACATTTTCCATCCTTTTACTCTCAATTTATGACTCTTCTTTTTAAATGCACATCTTGTAGATATATGTAGTTGTATATTTCTTTATTCAGTCTGACCATCTTTCATTTTCAGTCACAATTCTCAGACACATATGGTGAATTTATGTCTACCATTCATCTATTTTTCTCATTTGTTTTGTGTTTTTCCGATCCTTCTTTCACGTTTTCTGTTGCATCACGCAGGTATGTTTTCGGTATTCAATTTTTAGTTCCCTATTGGTTATTTATCTGTAGCTCTTTGCATTAATTTTAGAGCTTTGTCTTTGGGATTTGATTAGATTTATCTACCACACAACGTAAACACTGGAACTGCGCAGCGCTATAGCTTCACCTCTCTTTGTGTCATTCATGGTATTGTTATCGCATATATCATATCTAAATACATTATATTTTTTACAATACAATGTGACAATGTTTAATTAAAGAAAATACATTACATATAAATACAATATTTTACATCTTCCCATATATACCATTTCTGTTTCTCCTCGTTAATTTCTATAAATCTAAAATTCAGCCCAAAGAACTTCCTTCAGCGTTTCTTTTAGTGAAGTACTGGCAATGGATTTTCTCAATCTGTGTTTTTACATTTACTTTACCTTTATTTATTTGTAGTTATTTTACCTTTATTTTTAAATGATAATTATGCTAGATAGAGTATTTGGAGTGAACTCCCTGCCCCACCCCCGACACTCTGTAAATGCCAGTCCATTGTTTTCTGGCCTCCGTTGTCATTTCTAAGGAGAAATCTAACCATGCCACTTTTTCACTTTATGTCATGTGGCATTTTTCTCTGTCTGCTTTCAAAGTCCTCTCTACCTTTGGCTTTCAGCATTTTGCCTGTGATGTGACTATGTATGGTTTTGCTTGCATTTATCCTCCTTGGCATATTCTGCACTTTTTGAATCTGAAAATTACTTTTTATTTTCTCTAAATTTGGAAAATTTTCAGCCATTATTTCTCTCTCTTTTTCCCTTCTTTTCCAATATATCCCCCCTCTACTTCTGCTACTCAAGTCACAATTATGCTAGATTGCTTGATACTGTCACACAAGTCTCCGAAGTTTTGCTCACTTTTCTTCACTCCACTTTTCTCTTCTTGAGACTGTGGGATTTCTACTGATGTATCTTCAAGTCACTGACGCTTCTGCTGCTGCCAGTCAGCTACTAGGTCTGTCCAATGTTTTTGCTCCTTTGCTTGTTTTTCGTTATTGTACTTTTTTTGCTCTATAATTTCTATTTGGTTTTAATTTATGGTTTCTGTATCTCTTGAGGTATTTGATTCCCCATCAAGTCATTCATTTTAACTATATTTTTCTTTAATACCTTGAAAATATTTATAATAGCTGCCTTAAAGCTCATGCATCAGCTGGGTCATCTACGTGCCATTGTCTATTCTTTTTTACTATTTTAATTTCTTAGATCTGGGTCAGATTTTTCAGTTTCTTTGTATTTCTAGTGACTTTGATTTGTTTTGTTGGGCATTGTGAGTTACATGTTTTAGAACTCTGAGATTCTGTTATGTTCTTATGAAAAGTGGTTTTTGACGGGAAAGCTGGTGATAGGGAACCCAAGGTTGAGTAAGGATAGTGTTGATGTGTTGTGAGGTTGTTAACCATTGCCATAGGGCAACATGTGTACTAACTGTTTAATGAGAAACTATTTTGTTCTAAAGTGAGAATAGCAGCACAACTGGAAGAGTGTAGTCGATGTCACTGAACTGTGCATGTAGAAATTTTTGAAGTGGTGTATCTCTGGCTATGTATATTTTCACCAAAAAAAAGAAAAAGAAAAGGTCGAGAAGGGAGAGGTTGACATGTCATGGGGTTGTGTTAACCAATGTCATAAAACAATATTTGTACTACTGTTTCATGAGAAACTATTTGTTCTGTAAAAAAAGAAAGAAAAGTGGTTTTTGTTTTTTTTCCTTCATTAGGCAGGCAGTTAACTCATCTGAAATCTACGTACTTATTCTCTCTCTCTCTCTTTCTGTGTCTCTTAACAAGCATCAGTTAAATCTCTGCTGAGTTCTTTCGTTTCTAGGTTATGTTTCTTCACTGGTTCCCTTGACGTCTCCCCTGCTCATGCATAGTTCAGAGGTCAGAGGTCAGAGTTTATATATAGATGTTGCAACTCTTTCCTTACAGACTTTCCCCCTCTGAACTCTCATCTGTTCTGCCAGCTTCCAGCTCTTTCTCTGACATCTCATGCTTGTAAGACTAAGACTTTCTGCTACCCCAACATTATGTGTGAATTGTGGAATAATCTCATGCAAAAAAAAAAAAAGCCACAAAATGTCAAATCTCACCTGGTACCATTCACATCTATCTCCAGTTCCTGTCCACTTTTGGTCACTTTCAAAAGGGTTTGTTGCTGCTGTTGTTAATATTTTGTTCGTATGCTGCCAATACTAGAAGCTGTACGTTTACTACATTATTTAAAAAAAAAACAAAAAATAAAAAACTTTTTCCCAGCTAATTGGCAAATGTTTCCTTCCCAATCATTTCTCTCTTCGCTTTTTTGTTTTACTCCCTAGGGTATTTTATTTGAAATTTCCTTTAAATTGTAGTATTGAATTGATATTTCTTTTTTAAAAATAATATTATTCTCAATTTACCAAGGGAGTATTTGTTTTAATCTTTCTGGGGACATCAATTGTCTTCTAGAAGTTTCATTCTGTATTACACATAAATACTTCTTATGAAAGGTAACATGAATTGGGGACTTGAGAGTTAAGATGTGGATCTGTATTTTGATTTTAGCTTTAAAAGGCTCTGCAAGTTTGGAAAAGCTGCTGTATGAGTCAGGGTCCAACCAAATAAAATATTTGCACTATTTAATATAAATGGGCTTTATATGGGGAATTCAATTCATCGAGAGGAAAGAGGCTGAGAGGTCAAGCCATGGAGAAGGAGGCAATTAGAACATTAGCAGGAGCAGGAAGCCTCTATTATCCCTGGTGGGACAAAGAAAGGAGACACTGCTGCCAGAGTCTGGCAATGACTTGGCAGAAGCGCAAAGCAAACTGGGCCTGTCTGCTGAGAAATGGAGTTTCACAGCCGACCTGCAGCGGCTAGAGATGCAGTTGGAGGCAAAAAGGGAGAGAGGGAGATGTGCTGGCTTTTCTTTTTTCCTGCCTTTCAGTATATTTCTAGTGCCAAACCTCATGGAAGTTAGCTAGCACCGCACCTGGGAAATGCAGGCTGAGGAGCTGGGTCAGATCGGGGAATGGACCAGACGGTGAAGAACACAGGTCTCAGAGCTGCACACCGATAAACCTCGATTTACTTTGCTTTGAAATGGGGACCTTAATGCCTACTATTAGGTGTTTAGGGGAAGATTACGTGAAATAATACGTGCCACTTCTTGGCCCATACCTAAGAAATATCAAATGCTAAGGAAATTTATACAAATGTTGTCTCTCTATATAAACTGCATATAGCTGTTTTTACTATAACCAGTTGCTGTCGAGTTGATTCCGACTCATAGCAACCCTATAGGGCAGAGCAGGGCTGCCCCATAGGGTTTCCAAGGCTGTAATCTTTACAGAAGCGGACTGCCACATCTTTCTACCACAGAGAGGCTGATGGTTAGCAGCCCAGCACTTAACCACTGTGCCACCAGGGCTCTTGTTTTTACTATAAGAAGAAATATATTAATGTTATTGAAAGTACACTGTACAATCTGTCTGTGTGACAGATTCCAAAAACATGGCTCCCAATCCTTTATGCATATAATTTTAAAGTGGGTTTGCTATTTCTCTCATCAAGAGTTAAAGTCTCTCTCTCCATCCATTAAATCTGGGCTTGACCATAGGATGTGATTCAGAGATAGAATTCTCACATTCCATGTAGGAGACCTGGGTTCCATTCCCAGCCAATGCATCTTATGCACATACACCATCCGTCAGCAGGGGCTTGCTTGTTTCTGTGATGTCGAACTGGTTTCAGCAGTTTTCAGACAAACACAGACTAGGAAGAAAGACCTGATGATCTACTTCAGAAATACTTCAGAAACAAATCATCCAATCAGTAACCTACGGATCACAATAGTCCAGGTCACAAATGATCATGGGGGCAACGCAGGACCAGAAAGCGTTTCATTCCATTGTGCAATGGGTCACCATGAGCCAGGGGTCTGCTCAGTGGCAGCTAACAACAACAACATATTAACACACTAGGAAAAGCAGAGGTCTGAAATGTGCATGCACACCAGGGTTTATCTTCTCTGCCATGGGGAACACTTTGCCACCAAGTGAAGAAGCTCACACTAGCCATGAGAGCACAGGCCATCCCTGCTGAGGCCACCTGCACCAACTCAACTACCAGATGACTGAGACAACACGATCCAGCTCAAGTGAGTCCAGCAGAGGAACCACCCTGCTGAACACAGCCTAAATTTCTAAATAACCTACAGAATTACGAGCAACTAAAATGAGTGTGGTTTTAAGCCACTAAATTTTGGCATGACTTGCCACCTAGCAATACGTAACCGACACATCTGTAACCTGACTTCTGGTTACAGCTCTTCCATTACCAGTTGTGACTTTGAGGAAGTCACTTCATGGTCTGGTTCCCAGTTTTCTCGAATGTAACCTAAAATGGCGTAGCAGAGACCCGGAGGAAGGCCGCTCTCATTTCCAGTTTTCTTACAACTCTGAAATTCTACGTGAATGCAGAAGAAAGTTGGATATATTTCTTTTTTTTCTGTAAAGTTATTCAAAGTTTCCTTTTCCAGAGAACCTAGCTTGAAGGACAGTTTATAAATATCTGATTATGATAGTGCAGAACTCCTGTCAATGAAATGAGCTCCAAATATCTACATTTAAAAATTTACAGGAAGTTCAAAGAA
Source organism: Trichechus manatus latirostris (assembly GCF_000243295.1). Classification (NCBI taxonomy): domain Eukaryota; kingdom Metazoa; phylum Chordata; class Mammalia; order Sirenia; family Trichechidae; genus Trichechus; species Trichechus manatus. Next base: position 22,552,595 of record NW_004443958.1, on the reverse strand, counting down.
CTCTCAGAGCCCACAGCTACATCAATACTAACGGTGTCTGTTTCCAATATTGCCATTGCAGCAGACTGCAGGAGAGAGCTTGGATTTAAAGACCGACTGATTTAGGTTTGAATACCAGCCCTGTGGCTCAGTGACCCTGAGAAAATTACTCAGTATTTGTGAGCCTCTCTAACACATGCCGCAATAATACATTTTTTTTAGATGGTTAGTGGAAATGATGACATAATTTCTACATTTGCTTATTACTATAGCTGGTATGGAATATATTTGCAGTTCTATTTCAGGCCCAAAGAAATTTTGAAGGGGGAACATTTGCATTGGCACTATCTGATTTTCCCCATTTATTTGTCTTTTGTCCAAGGAGCCCTGGTGGTGCAGTGGTTAAGCAGCCAGCTGCTAACTGAAAGGTCAGCAGTTCGAACCCACTGGTCACTCCACAAGAGATAGATGTGGCAGTCTGCTTCAGTGAAGATTACAGCCTTGGAAACCCTTTGGGTCAGTTCTACTGTGTCCTACAGGATGGCTATGAGTCAGAATCGACTTGGCGACAATGGGTTTGTTTTTTTTGGTATCCTTTGTCCACCAATTATGGCACTCTTGCAAAGGTCCCACGATCCACATTTTTCCTTTTCAGAGCCCACTCTGTCCCATTTCCCTCCTCTGCCCATTCATCAGAATGTTTGTAAGCTCACTGTTTGAAGAGGACATATATTAACTAGTTTAAACCTTGATACTTGGTGAATGGAGAACTGAATTAAATATTCCAGACAAACTAATAATACCATTTATACCCAAGGTGGGAAGGTTAACTCATATCTGCAGGAACTACAAAATTGACAAAACACTCGAAACCAGGATATCCCCAGATAAAAGGAAAGCATACTCAAGTTTGAGAAGGAGAGAGTAAGAATTCCATCCATGATACACACCTTATGGGCAGAGACCTGGGCACCAGTTTATGAATCCCAGGGCGATCTTCCTTTTCTCTAACTTTCTCAATCCTGAGTGTGTCAGTGGCACAGACTCTCAGATTTTTTGCAACGTTGTCAGTTCCAATCTATCTAGATTCATGGATATTTGCTACCCAGCACCTAAGCCAAAGCTGAATAGACGAGGGGGATATCATTACCTCCTGTCCTTAGTCAGGTGAGTATTACTGCCATAGTCCCAGAACCTGGTGAGTTTCCTTGCCCACCAAATCACAATGCTCTTCTCCAATGTCCCGTTTTTTTGGCACAGGTTGGATGCTACTTCTGTTTTTCTGCTGAGCCACCACTATTTCCCACAGAAGCACACATCTGAAAAAATAGCCTCTACTCCTTAGGGCGAGCCTGGTGGTGTGCTGCTAGTGTTTAGCAACCGGCTCTATAGGGTGTAGGGGGCTGATTTGTAGTATTTTCCCATTGCTGTGGTATAAATACTCCCACCACAGCCAATCTGAAGCCAACAATCTGATGTCACTGAACACAGAGTTGGGAAGAGATGAGCACAATCAGTTCTTGAGACCCAGTGCAAGCCATCCCCAGCACATCACTAGGCAAGCCTTTGGTTATTGGCCAGAAAACACATAGAAACATGTAAAGATATCTTGCAGTTTATCAGTATCCAGGAAAATGCAAATGAAGATCATGAGAAACCATTCCTCAGCCATTAAAGTAACAAGAGTTGGAAAGTGAAAAATTCTAGTGTTCAGAGAGGTTGCGAATCAATTTGTTGTTGTTGTACATCATCGAGTTGATTCCTATTCATAGTGACCCTATAGGACAGGGTTTCATATCTTGTAGTCTTTACAGGAACAGATCACCGGGCAGATGACTAGGTCTTTCTTCCTACGGAGTTGCTGGTGGGTTTGAACCTCAGACCTTTTGATCAGCAGTCGAGTGCTTAATCATTGTGCCACCAGGGCTCCTGTGAATCCAGTTGTTGTTATTGTTAGGTGCCTTTGAGCCAGTTCCAATTTACAGTGACCCTACTATGTACAATAGAACGGAATACTGCCTGGTCCTGTGCCATCCTCACAATTGTTGCTATACTTGAACCCACTGTTGCAGCCAGTGTGTCAATCCCTCTCATCGAGGGTCTTCCTCTTTGTTGCTGACCTTCTGCTTTACCAAGCATGATGTCCTTCTCCAGGGACTGGTTTCTCCTGCTAACATGTCCAAGGTACATGAAACAAAGTCTCACCATCTTCCCTTCTAAGGAGCATTCTGGTTACACTTCCTCCAAGCTCATTTTGAGTTGTGCCACAACAGCAAATGAAGGTTCTAAAAGCTTTACTCCATCCATGTCATTAAGGTCAGTCTTAAAAATCAAAAAAAAAAAAGAAAAGATAAAAACAACCTCTGAAAATAACTCAAATTCTCATTTACAGGAGAATGGATAAATGATTTAACGTACAGAAAATATGGTGTTAAAACTCTAGAAATGAATGAACTGCTACTGTATTCAATAGTATGGCTAAAACTTAACCACATAATTCTCAGTTAAAAAATTAAGTCCCCAAGGATTATAATCAGCATGAGATCTTTGTAAAATTTTAAAAACAACCAAAATTACAAAAAATGTTTTGAATACATATTGATGTGACATTATTTGAAATGAAAAGCAAGAGAATGGTGAACACTTGACTCAGAATAGTGGTCGGTTTGCGTGGGAGAAGAAGACAGACAAGATACAGAGGACCACATACAGGGATTTACTTTACTGTAGTTTTCATGCTGGGCATTGTGTTTAATAGGGTTTATTATTAACAGAAAGCAAAGGGGGCCCTGAATGGACCAATGGAGAGAGTGTTTCTTATCAAAGTTCATAACTATTTTTGTGTATTGGTTGACCTTGAATCCACAAGAGAAAACAATCCCTGACAATCTGCTCCTGTAAAGACTCCAGCCTAGGAAATCCTGTGGGGCAGTTTTACTCTGTCATATAGGGCAACTATGAGTCAGAATTAACTCGATGGCACACAATATCGATTTTAACTGGGGAAAAAAGTACATCAAACTATGTATTCAATAGGACTCTAAAGCCATATAATGTAAACAATGGTGGGAGCTGGAGAAGAGGACATGTGAGACTGTGGATCATCCTCTTTTGCTCTCAGACACTGGCTGGGACCCTCTGGTAGATGGAATGGTTTGCCTTCTGCTGTCTTAACTTTTACTGTTAATCTCCAGGCACTCGATTTTTCTTTTCCTTTCCCATCCCCTCAGTGACAGGTTCCAGTTGGTAAGTAGTAATATCAACCAACTAGTTGCCATTGAGTCTTGATTCCAACTCATGACAAACTCGTGTGTGTCAGAGTAGAATTGTGCTTATAGGATTTTCAATGGCTGATTTTTTGGAGGTAGATTGCCAAAATTTTCTTTAGAGGTGCTTCTCAGTGGACTCAAAACGCCAGTCTTTAGGTTAGCAGCCAAATGCATTAACCCTTTGCACCACCCAGGGAATAGCTAACTCTATTGAGTGCTTACAAGTACTTAGCATACACTGTTGTTAGGTGCCCTCGAGTTGGTTCTGATTCATAACGACCCCATGTACAACAAAATGAAACACTGCTCAGCCCTGCGCCTTTCTCACAATTGTTGTTATGCTTGAGCCCATTGTTACAGTCACTGTGTCAATCCATCTTGTTGAGGGTCTTCATCTTCTTCGCTGACCCTCTCTTCTACCAAGAATGATGTCCTTCTCCAGGGACTGGTCCCTCCTGATAAAATGTCCAAAGTACATGAGACGAAGTCTCACCATCCTTACCTCTAATGAGCATTCTGGCTGTACCTTTTCCAACACAGATGTGTTCGTTCTTCTGGAAGTCCATGGTATATTCAATATTCTTCACCAACACCATAATTCAAAGGCATTGATTCTTCTTTGGTCTTCCTTATTCATTGTCCAGCTTTCACATGCATATGAGGTGATTGAAAACACCATAGCATACATTAACACATCAAATTCTCACTGATACTCTTGTGTATCCTGATTTTACGGAGGCAGGAAAATAAGCCTCAGGGAAGCTAAGGAACTTGCCCAAAGTTATACTGCTAGGAAGCGGCAGAGAAGAGATGGAGTCCTGGCTCCGGAGACTACTCTCTTAACCATTGCGTCCCCCTGACCCTTGGTTCCACAAGTGCACAATCAATATTGAATGGATGGATAACTGAGCCACAGTCCCCCATGCTCTGTTGAACACGGAGAACTCCTTCCTCAGAGAAGCTCTATTAGTAGTCCTTGAAACCTTCCAAATGGATGAACTCCTGCTCTTCTTTGCTGAGGTCCCAGCATGCTTTGTGGCTATGGTTGTGTACCTTATTATTCTTGACACACACATAATATAATAATGTCGCTGAATGTTTTTGAATGAATACCTGTTCCCTGGGGCCAGTATCTGAGGCTGTGGTGGTCTTGGTGAGAAGGAGCCTTTCCCAGTCTGGTCTCTCAAGGATGTCAATAGATGCTGCCCTCAGGGCTCAGATGACCTGAAGCCATTAGCACTCAATGCTTGTGCCAGAATCTTTCCATCAATAGAAAAAAAAGTGTATCCAAGAGGAGATGAGCCGCAGGATTTAGCAGTAGATAAAACCTAAGCGCAGATGGTGTAATTACAGACTTCGGAAAATGCACCTCCCCCTTCTCATCAACTTCACCTGCTCTAGAAACGGGTGATGAGGTGTTAGATGCCCACTCAAGGGGCAGAAATAAGACGGCTATGTCTACTGAGACCCTGTGAAGCAGGAGTCAGTACCTATGTGTTTATGAGATCTCTACCTCAGAACCACTTGGAAGAGGATAGAGGCTAACTGTCCACTTTATTCTGTTTCCTTTTTACAAAATTCTGTATTTGGCATGAGATCCTCATTTTAAAAATGAGGCAACTGATACTATAAGAGGTCAAGTGACTTAGCTACGTATATATTGCCAATGGGTAGAGTTTCTGGTATTGGCTACTTTTAGCCCTCCTAGCTCCCTTAATATATTCTTCTGTGTAGGACTTCAGCAGTTAGAGCTACTCCACAGGAAAACAGAAAATTACATGTGGAATGTATAAATAAAAGGAGACATAAATATTTCCAAACAAACTTCGAAGAAATGTTGGCAATATGTTTCCTATTTAATCATTCAGGGCAAGGTATTCATGTGATTTTGGCATCACATAGTTTAGAGATTTGATTTGGATCTAGTCCTGCCACTCTCCCGTCCTGTGACTAGGGGCCAAGTCCCTTATCACCTACGTTTCCACATCCGTACAATGAGAATCATAACCATCTTCCAAGGCTACACTGAAGAGCATATCATTTAAACATAAAAAGCTTAGGCGCATGTTTTGTACAAGGTGTTGTGTTTTGTTTTACACGATCAAGTATTCACACTTTATAAATAAGATACCTGAAGAACAGAGGGATCAGGTTCTGTAAGGTCATACAACATATCAGGATTATTTTCTTGGCCCAATGGCCAAGTCCTGCCTCTGTAAATACAGTTCTTCTGGAACACAGCCACACTCATTCATTCATGCATCATCTATGTCTGCTTTCACCTTATGATGGCGGAGCTTAGTAGTTGTAACTAAGAGGTAGTATGGCCCACAAGGCCTAAAATACTTGCTCTCTGGCCCCTTAAGAAAAAGTTTGCCTAGCCCTGCTCTATACCTTGCTGCCCCTAATAGCATCAGGCGTAGACAGGGAGCCCAGCAGCAGATTCTTGTGACAGGTAAAGACAACAGAGCAGCATTTGACTTTCCTTGACTTTCTAAGGCACGGCCTCAGCTGGGCCTGATGTTTGCAGGCCTATTGTCTTGGAATTCAGGAGGCAAGGAGGCTTGGCTGTGTGATCCTTTGGAACCAGGTTATTTTCCTTATTCCAGTCAAAACATGAGTTGGGGAGGAGGGGCCATGAGAAAGTTGTTTTTCTCTCATGCTAAAAATAAAAGCTCATATGTGCATCCAAGAGAGATGAAAAAAGAGAGAAAACCAGGAGGGGAAAATGAGCCAAGAGGTATTCTGCCCCCTCCAGGCCTCACAGGGCTCTCGGTGGATGGGTGTCAAATATATATCTACTTCTTCTTCAATTAAACAAACCCAGGAAGGGACCAGAGATGCCAATTGTCTGATGCTGGCCATTTGGTCCCTGTCCCTTTGATAATGTCATACTTCCCTCCAAGCCTTGTTTGCCCTTCCTTAAAGAGTGAGCAACAGGGAACCATGTGCCCTGATGCCCTTGTTGCCCAAGGACACTGGCAAACTCTCTGGACAGTATCAAAACAAATCATTTTCTGTCCATTTCAAGACACTCATGGAATACTCTTTGCTATAGGACATTTGAAAATCAGTTGAAGATAAACAATAATACATCCAAATAAAAATAGCATCTAACTATGGAAAGAGAAGTATCCTTTGAAGATTTATGTATTTACCAGATTATTCCTTCAATAAATACTCATTGAATACTTATTCTGTAGTCTCCATACCAAGAATTTTCATTTCCCAGGTGCTTTTAAGTGTGTCTTAAGTGGCAGGCATTGTAAAGAGGAATCAGAACACAGGCGACAACTGAAGCAACGTCTCACCTGGAAAAGTTCACTCTCCGGGTGGGGAGCCACACACACAGGTGAACGATACTGCATCACAGGTTGTGCTACTGAAGAGGTGAACACTAAGAAGCTCAGGGTCGGATAGAAGTGAGCATCACATTTCCAGGCATGAAAAGTCCTTGCAGAAATTCCAGGAAGGAAGCCCACCTTCAGGATACGAACCTTCAGCTTCACGATAAGTGGGAAAGAATGAAATTGAGAACCAATCCAGGAAGGACTTTTGTGCCAGAATTATAACAACGCTTTTGTACTTATCCCTCTTACATGGAAAAGCAAACTTGCTAATCGTGTGCATATGTGCACGTGAGGGTTAGGGATGCAGGAAAGGTTGTAAACAGAGGGACAGGAAAGAAGTATGAACTGTCCTTTCTAGCACTTGAGTTTCCTCCACAATTGGTCAAAGTGCAGTATTTATGCATGACAAGGTTCCCACTCCCATCTGTTAGCTCAAATTTGTGCCTACCAATATGGGTTCTCATGTCTGGTTTAAAATAAGCACAAGCCGCCAAGACATACTGGGCATCTGAAATATGTTACATAGCTTACACAACATTTCTTTCCAAAATTACCCCATCCGTTGACAGTTCAGAGGGAAGCGGCAGGGAAATCTGGTCTACCACTTGCAATGTGGTGGAAAGGGGCAGTATGGGTCAGCGCCTTTAGAAGCCGACAGACCTGAGTTCAAATCTTCTCTCTGCCATTTATTAGCTAGCTGACCTTGGTCAAGTCACTTATCTTCTTGTCTTAGTTTCATAAAAAGCCTTGGATGTGCCATAAAGCTCTGTGAGTGTCGTTTTCATTATATATATATATATAGAGAGAGAGAGAGAGAGAAAGACAAAGATCAGGCACATGGAACTGTAACATGAATGAAGATCCATATCCTCATTAGCATCTGAGATGGAATACAAATGACAGACTAGAAAACTTTTTTAGATAATCAATTGACTCACATTTCTCTCAACCTCTTCTAGAAACTATGAAGACCAGTGTGGTCCAATTCTCATTCCCTCAGGAATGTCTTAAACTATTCCTACACCCAAGTCAAACTTGTTCTTTAATTTGTCTGCATGATTCCAATATTAGTAAAAATTATGGCCCATAGATATTAAGCCCAGCACTAAGTAGCCATTAGAAATTATTAAGGACTAATTTTTCCCATGTTGGGAAAAATTTTTAAATATGATGACTCGTCACACTACTTGTTCACATGAGTACTAATCTGGTACTTTCTAGACGTCATTCAACTGCACACATTACTTATCTGCTCACAATTATTCTACATCTATTTTCAGAGTATTTGTCATTCTTCAGGTGAGAAAACAGGGGAATAAAGTTTGGATGGTTTAGTCATTGTCACCGAGCTAATTAATGTTCAGGGTGTGTTTGTTGTGGGGAAGAGAGAATTGAACTTCTTTTGGCAGTTAATCAAGTGCCCTTATCATTGCACTGTACTCTTTCATCACATTTAAATCTCTGATCCTCAAAAAATTCACCGTAGGTCATGGAACATAGGATGTCTTTAATTCCTGTTGTTGTTGTTGTTAGGTGCTGTTGAGTCAGTTCTGACTCATAGCTACCCTATGTACAATAGAACAAAACAATGCTTGGTCCTGCGCCATCCTCACAATCCTTGTTATGCTTGAGCCCACTGTTGCAGCCCGTGTCCATTCATCTCATTGAGGGTCTTCCTCTTTTACACTGACCCTCTACTTTACCAAGCATGAGGTCCTTCTCCAAGTACTGATCCTTCCTGATAACATGTCCAAAGTATGTGAGACATAGTCTCGCCATCCTTCCTTCTAAGGAGCATTCTGGTTGTACTTCTTCCAAGACAGATTTGTTCGTTCTTTTGGCAGTCCATGATGTACATGATGTATTCAGTATTTCTTCATCAACACCACACTTCAAAGGCAGCAGTTCTTAGGTCTTCCTTAGTCATTGTCCAGCTTCTGCATGCATATGTGGCAAATAAAAACACCATGGATTGGGTCAGGCGCACCTTAGTCTTCAAGGCGAAATCTTTGCTTTTCAATATTTTAAAGAGGTCTTTTGCAGCAGATTTGCCCAGTGAAGTATGTTGTTTGATTTCATGACTGCTACTTTCATGGGTGTTGGTTGTGGATCCAAGTAAAATGAAATACTTGATAACTTCAATCTTTTCTCCCTTTATCACGATGTTGCTTATTGGTCCAGTTGTGAGGATTTTGTTTTCTTCATGTCGAAGTATAATCCCTACTGAAGGCTGTGGTCTTTGATCTTCATCAGTAAGTGCTTCAAGTCCTCTTCACTTTCAGCAAGCAAGGTTGTGTCATCTGCATAACGCAGATTGTTAATGAGTCTTCCTCCAATCCTGATGCTGCTTTCTTCTTCATAGAGTCCAGCCTCTCAGATTATTTGCTCAGCATACAGATTGAATAGGTATGGTGAAAGGATGCAACCTTGATGCACACCTTTCCTGACTTTAAACCACTCAGTATCCCCTTATTCTGTTGGAACTACTGCCTCTTGATCTATGTACAGGTTCCTCATGAGCACAATTAAGTGTTCTGGAATTCCCATTCTTTACAATGTTATCCGTAATTTGTTGTGATCCACACAGTCAAATGCCTTTACATAGTCAATAAAACACAGGTAAACATCTGTGTTAATTCCTATACAGATGATATTCTCTCAGTCCCTGGATTTTCACATTTGCCTTGAAAGAGAAATAAGTAAGCTGGATGAACAGCCAAAACTCCTCTGATGATGTTTATCCTCTCTGGCTGATGCTAGCTGAGATGAGAGACATTGCCTTACCTGAGAGAATGACAATTGAAAAATCATATGTGAATCAGACAGAAATAGGGCTTGAAGTCATGGTATGGATCCAGGGAGATAATACCAAGCAAAATAAGTTTTGACATGAGGCAAGACTATGTAGAGTATATTTTGGGACAAAAGGAGAAGATAAGAGGGGGGCTAAATGGATGATGGTCTCTTCAGCACACTGTATTTATAGCATAGAACTATATATTTTTTATACACTGTGTTTCATGGAGAATGATGATGCCATTGCTTTAATAAAAATATTTTGAAATCGTTGACTGAGAAAATCAAGTTTTTCATTCACCTGATTGGAAAAAAAATTGTACAATGTGATAGTATCAAATGCTGGTGATGGTACAGGCAAATAGGTACTCATTCACTGCTGGAGGAGATTTCAATTTACATAAACACTTGGAAATTAGTTTGTCAAAATCTATGCAAAAAACTAATTGCCATCAAGTCTATTCTAAGTCATAGCAATCCTATAGGACAAAGTGGAACTGCCCTATAAAGTTTCCAAAGCTGTAATCTTTATGGACGTGGATTGTCACATCTTTTTCTCATGGAGCCACTGGTGGGTTCGAATCATGGACCTTTTTGTTAGCAGCCTAGTGCTTAACCACTGCACCACTAAAGCTCCCCCCAAATTCATTACAACATGAAATTCACAGACTACCTGACTTACAAAGTCCATTTCTGGTGAGAATCCTAGAGAAACACAGGAGAGACATACAAGAATGCTCAAAAAAGTGCTCTTTTTAATAATAAGCACTACAAACTGACCTAAATTCCTAACAATACAGAAGAGGCTATGTAACACTATTTTATACCTTTGAATTTTTTGTTGATTTTTTGTTTTTTCATTAATGGAATGCATGCTGAATCATTGAGTGTGTCTGAATTTTTTGTAGATAGTATGAATGTTGAATAATATTAGGACTTGAATATTATTATGTGGGACACATAATGTCACTCTGTACTCTGGGGGTAGGATTATGTGCTATTACAGTCACACCTCCAGGATACGCCACCTTATACCATATCCTGAAGAAACAGTAATTTGTGGCCTGGGCCTGTTTCTTCCATTTCAAACAGTTACATAGGTCCAGCAGCACATACTGTGAGTGGAAAAGCAGCTTTCCAATAAAACCTCAGAGGTGGAAAATGTAGGTGGGTGAACGTGTATCCTATTACTCATGAAAGGGGTAAACAATGTGTATTCATTCTTTGTAATATTATGCAGCAGTTAAAAGTAATGAGCTATAGCTATATAAACTGATTGAGAAAGTCATCCAAGATATATTATCGAGTGGCTACTACAAGCAGAAGGAACCCTGGTGACTCAGTGGTGAAGCACTCAACTACTAACTGAAAGGTCAGTGGTTCAAACCCAAGAGCCGCTCCATGGGAGAAAGGTGTGGCAGTCTGTTCCCCTAAAGATTACATCCTTGGAACCCTATGGGGCAGTTCTACTCTGTCCTATAGGGTCACTATGAGTTGGAATTGACTCGACGGCAATGGGTTTGGTTTGGAGATACCAGCAGAACAATAGTACATACAGTGTGAATATATATAAATATATAAATACACAAAGATACCCTTTCCTAACTATATACTTAGTGTTTTGTACAAAAGATGTGTATTTAAAGGTCTAGACACACAGGCACCAAACCCATAATAGGACGGAAGTCTTCAAGGAGGATTTTAACTTGTATAGATTGTGCTATGAGCCCTGATTCTTCACTCCTCCCTATCTTCATGCCCTGTGGCATGAGACTTCGTACCTTTCACTACATGAGCAGAGTATGTTTCTCTGCTAATTGACTGGCTTTAGTCATGCTTGTTTTGGACACTACAATGACATAGGAGTAACTGTGCCAGATCCAAGTCTAGGCCTTAAGAACCACACATCTTTTTGCTTCCCTTCTTGCCTTCTGCCATTCCCATGAGAAGAAAATGCCTGGGATAGTGACAGATGAAGGATGACAATTACATGGATCAGAGACGCCCCAGCCAACCTTCATACCAGCACGAGAAGCAGAGGAGCCCAGCCCAGCCACCGTCCTGTACATGCATGACTGATAATAGCACAGCTGTTTAAAGACACTGAGTTTTGGGTTGACTTGGTATATAACGCTACTGTGGCAAGAGATGATTAACCCACAGCCTTACGTAGGATTTTCTTAAAAAGAGAGTAACAAAAAACAGTAAAATAATAACAAAAAATAAATATTAAAAAAGAAAGTCAGCTAACATTTGGCTACTTGCTGTTTAGGAGGTTATTGTTTTACTACAAGTCCCTGGGTATTGCAAACAGTTAATGCGCTCAGCTGCTAACTGAAAGGTTGGAGGTTCGAGTCTACCCAGAGGCACTATCGAAGAAATGCCTGGTGATCTTCTTCAAAAAAAATCAGCCACTGAAACCTCTTTAAAGCACAGTTATACTCTGACACACATGAGGTTTGCATGAGTTAAAATTGACTTGGTGTGGGGTGGCAGGCTACCTTTTAAAATGTCAGAATAAAATTTGCACTACCATTTGTGTATACGTAAGTGCACTTACGTATTCTTTTTTTTTTAAATTGTACTTTAGGTGAAGATTTACAGAACAAATAGTTTCTCACCAAACAGTACACATATTGTTTTATGACATTGGTTAACAACCCCATAACATGTCAACTCTCTCCGTTCTCGACCTTTTTTTTTTTTTTTTCGGTGAAAATATACATAAGCCAAAGATACACCATTTCAAAAATTTCTACATGCACAATTCAGTGACATCGATTACATTCTTCCAGTTGTGCTGCTATTCTCACTTTAGATGAAGGTTTACAGAACAAAATAACAATTATGTATTCTTTTACCTATGAGCACAAGTCATCTGTGTGACCATTTATAAATCAGTTTGCCTTTCTGGGACTTCTTTTTTTTCTGCAGCTAAATGGGGACTAGGGATCAAGCTTAATGATCTAAATTCTCTTCTAGGTAAGCATTGTGATGTATGGTCTCCTGCCTCCCCAGCTTCACTGTGACATACAGGATCACCCCGCTCTCCAGTGTTTGACTCTTGGCCTCTGTGTTCTGCACTAAGGAAGAGTGAGGGACACAATCTATTTTGACATATTTTTTTCAGAATCTCATAATTTCCCATTTCTCAGTCCTCAGGATGACAATCACTTGTTACATCAACAAAACTTTGGACTATCATTTCCTGGCTGTTTACCTTCCCACAGGGCCATCATTAACACCATTTTTTTCATGGAAGAGAATAAAAGGCACACATTTAGTCTTCCTTACAATATTAGAAAGGGGATCTAAGAAATTTATGTTTATTGGGTTCAAAGTACATGACAAACTATGAGAAAGAATATCTGAGATAGATTATAAGCAGTGAGATACACTTGAAATAGCCATTTCTGAGCATCTAAAAGGAACCAGGTCTGAAATTAAATTCTGCCTCTAACCAGCTGTGGACCTTTGAAAATTTACTTAACTTCTCTGCGGCTATGTGACTAACCTGTAAAATGGAAATAATAATATACACTTCAGTGGGTTTATTGAAAGCATTAAATGAAATAAACGTGAGTTAAGAATCTGGAAGAAGGCTAGGATGTAATAGTCAAGAATCATTAGCTGTATCATCCAACACTCCTTACAAGTCTATGAGGTATATTTTATCAAACACATCTTATAGATAAAAATACTAGAGTTCAAAAAATTTAAAGAATTTGCCAGCATTAACAGTGTCATGAATTACACAGTTAAAGTTAAATTTCAAAGACTAATGCTTCCAGTCATATCAGAGTAACAAGTAACAAAGTTTCTGTTTTGCCTTAAAAAAAAAAAAAAACCTAGAAAATTATATATGGAAAAAAAAACTTCTAGTCAGATATTGGAAAACAAATTTTTTGGAGATTAGACTGCAGTGTAGGGACATGATCCCTGGAGAAAAGAAACACAAAATATAAGCCAATGAACACATTGGCTTTCTGCAAGAGGAACTTTCTAGAATGTAGAGCAAGTAGAGCACAGTGGTCTCGGTGAGGTGAGTCAGAGTTTAAAGTTCAGGAGGCCAAGGATGCCAGTATTTGTAGGGCCAAATATCAGGTTAAAAGGAGCTTTGTAGAGAAAAAGCTTGAGAAATACACATGAGTTTTCCTTCAGTCTTGGCTGAATACCAAGCTGTCCATTTGTAGAATGAGACCTGCTCACAAAAAAAAAAAAGCAAAAAAAAAAAAAAAAGCAAATGATTGGGAGCTTTAAAATAAGGGCCACAACCTGGTAAAGATAAAGCGGACATAGAGTAAAAGCCTACCTGTCTGTCAGTTTGTCGCACTGTGGGGGCTTGCGTGTCGCTGTGATGCTGGAAGCTATGCCACCAATACTCAGATACCAGCAGGGTCACCCATGGTGCACAGGTTTCAGCTGAGTTTCCAGACTAAGACAAACTAGGAAGAAGGACTCTGCAGTCTACTTCTGAAAGAATTAGCCAGTGAAAACCTTATGTACAGCAGTGGAACATTGTCTGATACAGTGTCAGAAGATGAGCCCCTCAGATTGGAAGGCACTCCAAAGATAATTGGGGAAGAGCTGTCTCCTCAATGTGGAGTCAACCTTAATGACATGGATGGAGTCAAGCTTTTGGGACCTTCATTTGCTGATGTGGCACGACTCAAAATGAGAAGAAATAGCTGCAAACATCTATTAATAATCAGAACATGGAATGTATGAAGTATGAATCTAGGAAAATTGGAAGTCATCAAAAATGAAATGGAACACATAAACATCAATATCCTAGGCATTAGTGAGCTAAAATGGACTGGTATTTGCCATTTTGAATCGGACAACCATATGGTCTACTACTCCAGGAATGACAACTTGAAGAGGAATGAACGGTGTTGCATTTATCATCAAACAGAACATTTCAAGATCTATCCTGAAGTACAACACCGTCAGTGATAGGATAATATCCATGCACCTACAAGGAAGACCAGTTAATATGACCATTATTCAAATTTACAGGCCAACCGCTAAGGCCAAAGATGAAGAAATTGAATATTTTTATCAACTTCTTCAGTCTGAAATTGATCAAACATGGAATCAGGATGCATTGATAATTACTGGTGATTGGAATGCGAAAGCTGGAAACAAAGAAGAAGGATTGATTGACAGTTGGAAAATATGGCCTTGGTGATAGAAACGATGCTGGAGATCCCATGATAGAATTTTGCAAGATCAATGATTTCTTCATTGCAAATACCTTTTTTCACCAACATAAACTGCAACTATACACATGGACCTCACCAGATGGAACACACAGGAATCAAATCAACTACATCTGTGGAAAGAGACGATGGAAAAGCTCAATATCATCACCCAGAACAAGGCCAGGGGCTGACCATGGAATCAACCATCAATTGCTCATATGCAAGTTCAAGTTGAAACTGAAGAAAATTAGAACAAGGCCATGAGAGCCAAAGTATGACCTTGAGTACATCCCACCCGAATTTAGAGACCATCTCAAGAATAGACTTGACACATTAAACTCTAATGACTGAAGACCAGACGAGCTGGGGAATGACAACAAGGACATCATACACGAAGAAAGCAAGAGGTCATTAAAAAGACAGGAAAGAAAGAGAAGACAACAATGGATGTCAGAAGAGACTTGGAAACTTGCTCTTGAACATCGAGTAGCTAAAGCAAAAGGAAGAAATGATGAATTAAAAGATCTGAACAGAAGATTTCAAAGGGTGCCTTGAGAAGACAAAGTCAAGTATTGTAATGATGGGTAAAGAGCTGGAGATAGAAAAACAAAAGGGAAGAACACGCCCGGCATTTCTCAAGCTGAAAGAACTGAAGAAAAAATTCAAGCCACGAGTTGCAATAGTGAAGGCTTCTATGGGGAAAATATTAACCAATGCAGGAAGCATCAAAAGAAGATGGAAGGAATACACAGAGTCATTATAACAAAAAGAATTGGTTGACATTCAACCATTTCAAGAGGTAGCATATGATCAGGAACCAATGGTACTGAAGGAAGAGGCCCAAGCTGTGCTGAAGGGAATGGCAAAAAACAAGGCTCCAGGAGTTGAAGGAATATCAGTTGAGATGTTTCAACAAATGGATGCACAACTGAAAGTGCTCACTTGTCTATGTGAAGAAATTTGGAAGACAGCTTCCTGGTCAACTGACTGAAAGCGATCCATATTTGTGACCATTCCGAAGAAAATGATCTAACAGAATGTGGAAATTATCAAACAATATCATTAATATTACACACAAGTAAAACGTTGCTGAAGACCATTCAAAAGCAGTTGCAGCAATATATCGACAGGGAACTGCCAGAAATTCAAGCTGGATTCAGAAGCGACGTGGAACCAGGGGTATCACTGCTGATGTCAGATGGATCCTGGCTGAAAGCAGAGAACACCAGAAACATGTTTACCTGTGTTTTACTGACTATGCGAAAGCTCTCGGCCTTGCATATCATAACAAATTATGGATAACATTGTGAAGAATAGGAATTACAGAACCCTTAATTGTGCTCATGAGGAACCTGTACATAGATCAAGAGGCAGTCGTTTAAGCAGAACAAGGGGATACTGTGTGGTTTAAAGTCAGGAAAGGTGTGCATCAGGGTTGTATTCTTCCACCATACTTACTCAATCTGTATGCTGAGCAAATAATCCTAGAAGTTGGCCTATATGAAGAAGAACACGGCATCAGGATTAGAGGAAGATTCCTTAACAACCTTCGATATGCAGATGACACAACCTTGCTTGCTGAAAGTGAAGAAGATTTGAAGCACTTACTGATGAAGATCAAAGACTACAGGCTTCAGAATGGATTGCACCTTAACAACCACAATGACAACAACAAAAAAGCAGAGTCAAGGAATCAAACAACACATTGCATTGGGCAAATCTGCTGCAAAAGACCTCTTTAAAGTGTTAAAAAGCAAAGATGTCACTTGAAGGACTAAGGTGCCCCTGACCCAAGCCATTGCCTCATATGCATGTGAAAGCTGGCCAGTGAATAATGAAGACCAAAGAAGAATTGATGCCTTTGAATTACGGTGTTGATGAAGAATATTGAATATACCACGGACTGCCAAAAGAATGAACAAGTCTGTTTTGGAAGAAGTACAGCCAGAATGCTCCTTAGAAGTGAGAATGGTGAGACTTTGCCTCGTGCACTTTGGACATGTTATCAGTATAGACCAGTCCCTGGAGAAGGACATCATGCTTGGTGAAGTAGAGGGTCAGCGAAAAAGCAGAAGACCTTCAGTGAGATGGACTGACACAGTGGCTGCAACAAAGGTATCAAGCATAACAAGACTGTGAGGAGCACAGAACCAAGCAGTGTTTCGTTCTGTTGTACGTAGGGTCACTATGGGTAGGAACTGACTTGACGGCACCTAACAACAACAAGGTCTTACATTATACGTAAAATGGGATTTTATTATTTGAAGACAGAATTTGAAGAGTTAAAGACGTGTATTATAAAGCCTGCAGAACCACTAAAATACATATTAAAAAATAGATGCAAAGTTGTTAAGCAAAGAAAAGCAGTAACATTAAAAAATAAATCCTACCAAAAGAACTCTGTAAATGAGTTAATAGGAAAATCAAGGAAAGATGGGCCAAAGAGAAAACACTTAGTAAGATTAGAGAATTAAACCCAAACTTGGCCTGTAATTATATAACATGCACATAGTCGAAACGTACCAAATAAAAGAAAAAGTATGTCAGACTGAGTAAAAGAGCAAAACCAAACAATATGCTTTCTATAAGAAATGCATTTGAAATATAAAGACATTCACTTTAAAGTAAAAGGACAAAAAAAGATATACCATACAAACACTAATCATAGGAAAAATGGAGTCACTACAATAATATTAGACAAAGTAAAAGTCTATAAAATAAATTCGGAAATCCCCAAATATTTAGAAATGAAACACTATGCTTCTAAATAACCCATGAATCAAAGAAGAATTCACAAGGGAAATCAGAAAATATTTGAACGGAATGAAAATTTAAACTCAACATATCCAATCGGTGAGATGTAAGTTCAGACTTTATGAACGGATATGCTTCTAATCCTTGTCTTAGAGCGTATGTTCCAGAAAGGAAGCTCATGAAGCATACATACTATTATAGCACAGTGGAGTGGGTTCACTATTAAAAACAGGTATAGCAGCCTACTTTAATTGGCATACATATGCAAAGATAGACCAAAAATAATAATGCTGATAAAGAACATGCCTTTCAGTAAATGAGAATGCACTGCAATGAGGTGAGACAATTTCTGAATCATCACATCGTTTCTTCCATAATAATTGCCCTGGTCCAGGATTGGATCTCGTCTACAGCAGTCAAATGAAATAGCACAGGATTCATATTTCCTCCAGCAGGAAAGGCTGCAGCAGACCCCGAGGAAGCAGGGACTTTTCCACCTGAGTTGTTTTGATGATACAATTTCAAATAATTTGCTGTCATTTCTTTTGGGGTTTCTCAAGACAAAGCAAAAAATGTATCTAATTACCCAGAAGAATCTCATTAAAAGTGAGCAAGTTGCAACAAGTCCTTAGTCTAGTGGTTTGTAGTCATCAGAGTCAGCTCTGAGCACCATAAAAAACATGCAAAACGGATTAGAACATTTCTGCTCATTTTGGTAGTGCCTTATTTAAAATAAAAAAAAAATCTTGGCTGTATAGGAATGTGGAGAAAGAGGCCAAAAAATAAAAGCTGTAATAGTATGTTATTGCATAGAATACATCAATCAAAACAACAACAACAAAACTCATTGCCATCAAGTCGATTCCAACTCATAGTGACCCTATAGGACAAAGCCTCAAAATATTGTCATGTCTCAGTCACAGAAATGAAAAATATTTATCTCTAGACTAATTTAATCAGAGTATTCAAGTAAATCTGGCCACCATTTTGCTTTTGTTTTCTAAAAGAAATATTGATAACAATCAACTTAATCCATGAAACTCTAATTTCACTACTTCCACTTTTAATTATAGCAATGAGGATGATTTCCAGTGTGAAAGCCCATTTCCCACAATTCTTAGGTCATCAGATCTATTGGACCCACAATTATATGTTACCTAAAACCAAAAATACATTGCTGTTAAGTAGATTCTAACTAGTAGTCTGAATCATGGGGACCCCATAGGGCAGAGTAGAACTGCCACATAGGGTTTCCAAGGAGCAGCTGGTGGATTTGAACTGCTGACCTTTTGGTTAATAGCCTGAGCTCTTAACCACTGCACCACCAGGGCTCCATGTGTTATCTAAAAGTAACTACTTATTTACCTTTGCCTGGGGATCCTAAAATAATGTGGGGAAACCTTGACAGATCTAGTTTGGGGAACTTCGGAGGAATGAGTTGCGATTATATTTCCTATTTCTTGAGCAAATAATAGACATCTTGAACCTAGTCCCAAGATTTTGATTTCATCAACACTTAAAGGACAAGAACTGTATCCCTCAAAGTATTTCACAATTCATTGCTTGTTTTCTTCTCCACCGTCACTCCCTAATCAGCACGATAAATGATGTAAAGGTGCTGAGGGATGGATATAAATAACGTCATTAAATCAACCTTCATTCCCAGTTCAGTTTCGGGGACCCAACTTTTGCCTCCTCTTGCTTCTCAGTGTTTTCATCATATGGCATAGAACACCCTTTAAGAAACAGGAATATTTTCTTATTTTTTCCTTGGCATTTTGACACCAAAAATATTTGTTTTTTTTTTTTTTTTCCCAGAATCCCAGATTCAAGGGATTAAATGAAAGAAGGCTTCGAACCAGTTTGTTCGGGTTCAAGCTCCCGCTGAGAATTTGCATTTCCACGCCCAGATATACCGAATCAAAGAATCTACTTTTTACGAAGATGCCCTGGTGATTTTTATGTATAATAAATTTTGAGAACCACTGCACTACTAGTGGTTCTCATAACTGGTCCCTAACCAGCATTTCCCGGGAACTTGTTAGAAATACAAATTCTTAGCAGGGGTCCGAACCCTGAATAAACCAGTTCGAAACCCTGACTGAAATATTTAAATTAGACTTATCCTACATTTAAAAAAGGGAAAGGTAAAATCAACACATAATGAGATAAGAGTAATGCAAGTTATTATTCTGTGGTCTTCGGAAATAGAACAAGCAATAATGAGCAAATTCAAGAATATAAATTTTCGTCACAGTGCCTTATCGTGGAGGAAAAAGGAACACCTTGATTTGGATCCAAAATGAAGCCATCCTCAGCAATGAAGCCCATTAGAAACCATATACTCATCTCAACATTAAAACATATTAATAAACATGTCTAAACAAATGTTTAAATAAATGTGTTTTTACCAATGACAAATGATGAACAATACATACAATGCAACAATTTACATTTAAATGATGAACTGTCTCCTTACTGCTCCCCTCCCCGCAAAACTTTGACATATTTTAATGGGCCAGGTAAGTTGTTTTTGCGGACTGTGTGACCCTCTGGATTTATCTGTTTACTTGTGGTGTCCCTTAACTTGTTTCTCTATCCTCTGCATTTCCTGTACATTAGAATTTAGAATTTAAGCCTAAATCAGGCTCAGGATAAACATTGTTTAGGCAAGACTCCTTCCAGGTGATGCTATTTATTTCATATTTCATCACCCCAGGAGGAATAGTATCAGGTGTTCCCAATAACAATGATGCGTTTGATGACTTAGGTAAGGTGATTATGACAAGGTGGCCTCCTTGTAAAGGCATATTTTCCCCTTTGCAATTAGCAAATCTCTCTGAGTCTGAACTGACTCAATGGCACCTAACAGCAACACAAACAATTAGTAAGTAATCTGTAGGGCAATACTTGCGCTGGGTAGACATCCTTTTCCCCAACTGCCTTGTACTTAATGGTTTCAAGCATTCTTTGATGATCCTTGCCTGGGTTATTTCATTGGGAATTGCAAAATTGTCATTTTATAATTATTATTCTTTCTATATTTATTGGCTGGCTTTGTTCTTTAAGGAAGACCTTCTCTTTATCAACAGGGTATGAAATACAAACCAAATCAAATAAACCTGTTGCCGTCAAGTCAGTTCTGACTCATAGCAACCCTATAGGACAGAGTAGAACTGTCCTGTAGGGTTTCCAAGGAGCAGCTGGTGGATTTGAACTTCTGACCTTTTGGTTAGCAGCCGTAGCTCTTAACAACTGTGCCACCAGGGCTCCTTATGCTTGACAGTGGGCCCTTAAATAATGGGGGGATGGAGGGATAATAAACTTACGAGGTGAAGATTTGATCAAGGCCCACTACTAAGTGGATTTGGCCCTGGACAAATAAATCAATTAAACTTTCATATACTCAACACCTTGACTTATAAGAATGGATAAAATTCCTATCTCACAGAGCTCTTGCATGAGAAGATATGAGATAATTTATTAGATCTAAAACATTTTGCAGCTATTAGTAAACGAATGAATTGTTGGACTCTTATATGTGTGATCCATATCTACACTATATCAAGTGAAGAAGAAGAGTATAGCAGTCCGTATCTTACATGTAACACGTGTCCTGTGATTTCCTTCCATCATGGTAACCAGATAATCATAGTCAAATTTAACCTGAATTGTTATTACCCAATCTCAGATGGAGAAAAACAAGATTCTTCCTGCAGTAATACACATAAGGAGGCAACATGACTCAGAAAAACAACCCATACTCTAGGCAGCCTTGGCTTCTTTCTGTGTTTGTGAGATCCTAAGCATGTAACTAAGGAGCCCCGGTAGCTGAACGGTTAAGCGCTTGGCTTCTAACCAAAATGCTGGCTCTTCGAAACCACCCAGTGGCTCCGTGGGAGAAAGACCTCGTGATCTGCTTCCGTAAAGATTTAAAAACTTGTTTCCATCTAGTCGATTCTAACTCATAGTGACCCTATAGAACAGAATAAAACTGTCCCATAGGGTTTCTAAGGCGATATAGTCTTTATGGAAGCAGACTGCCACATCTTTCTTTGACAGAGCAGCTGGTGGGTTCAAACCACCAAGCTTTTGGTTAGCAGGTGAACACTTTAACCACTGTACCACCAGGACTCCTTTCCGTAAAGATTGCAGCCTAGAAAACCCTATGGGGCAGTTCTACTCTGTCACTTGGGGATGCTATGAATCGGAATGGACTTGTTGGCACCCAACAACAACAACAAGACGCATGTAACTTAAACTTTCTGAGCATCTTATTCCTCATCCGTAAAACAATGAAAACAATATAGTGAGGATCAGACACTACACAAAGTGCCAAAGCATCTGCATTAAGTTGGTACCATGCAGACGGTAGCCTATATCATCATAGTCATCATCATCATCATAACAACATCATCACAACATCATCACATTTATGCCAGAGTACTGTTCTGTACAAAGAACTGCAAACAATAGCTGACTGAGCATAACTTCTGGACCCACTGCCCAGCCCTCACAGAATCCCAACTTTGCTATTGCTTTCATTTTTTTCTCCATGCTTTAAATTTCTCTTAAAACAAATTGGCTGAATTAAAAGATCTTGCTGGCTTTCTCTTATCTTGTTAGAACCTGTATTATCCTGTTAGCATTTTAGGAGCTGAAGTTCCTGGGTCTTACTCGTGATCCTAGTAGGTAATGTCTTGTTAGAATTCTAGCTGATGTCAGGCTTAATCTAGCTCAGTGGTTTCATAGCGCAGACAGTAATTACGGTGGCATTTTTTTATGCTGCAAATCTTACGTACATAATTTTGCACTTTTTAAAGTATCATTTTTAAATTAGAGGTCACCTTTACTATTATGGTCTAATGCATAAACGATACATTCACTATGGTACATTGGCATTTTTTTTTCTGTTTAATTTATTCAGGAGAGAACAACACATTTTCCTAAAGCTTAGGCTAATTTTCATAGAGAACCACATTTAAAGACAAAGATTTCCTCTTGTTCATGTATGTGTTGAATTTAATTATTCACTTATTCAGGCTTTCATTCAACAAAGATACATGGACGTTGGTCCGGCACTGTAGTAGGTGTTATTTAGACAAAGAAAATGAAACAAGGTGGCCCTTTCCCTAAATGGTTTCCAGTCTAGCACAAGGTAATCTGAGCTCTGGTGGAGGTTTTCACAAGGGTGGAGAAATCACAGACAGAAGAATGTCTGTCTTTTTGAAGGAATTGGGGCCTGAGACTTGAAGATGGAAGAGTTTGGGGGAGTCAAAGAAGCAGGGGACAACATTCCAGGCAGAAAGCAGCACATGTGCGTTACATAAGGACCAATATTTCTAACCTCTATCAGTTAGGTCTATGCAGTAGGGCAAAGGCCATCTCACGTGGCAGTGAGCTCCCTCAGTATGCTGTTGTTCGTTGCTGTCAAGTCGGCTCCAACTCGTGGCAACGATCTTGTATATAACAACAAAACCTTGCCCGGTCCTGCACCACCTTCGTGATCGTTGGTGTGGTTTGCGTCCATTGTTGCGGTTATTGTGTCCGTTCACCTCATTTCTGTGGGTTTTTTTTGGCCCTCATTCCATCGTCTACACCTCAACTTCCTCATAGAGTCCACTCACTTGTCATAGTGAGTTCTGGTGATTTCCTCGTGCCCATCTGCCAACTCAGTAGTTCAAGTCTATTCTTTCACCTGTCTGTTCAGTTGTTATTATTATTATTATTGGTGGGGATAGCGTTCTTATTATCGTTATTATTTCATTGACTACAGTTTTCCAATTCTAGCATGTTTATCGGCATTTTGTTTCTGATTTTTTCCCCCATAATGTCCCATACTTACCCTGTGGACTCAACTATTTTCTCTTATTTTAAACATAATTATCTTCTTACATGTTTCAGACAGTTCTATCACCTGAATTCTACGGGCATCAGTTTCATTCATTTTGAATCTGTTGGTTTACTGTCATGGGAATAGGGCTTCAATGGAAGGAAAGAGGCCACTCAATTAGCTACTATGGAAGAGTTTGTGTTGGGCGCGTGTGTATGTGTAATGAAAAGTCCCTGAATGCTAAGGCAGGCCCTGTGCTAAGGACTTCACCTGCAATAACTCATTTAATTCTCACACCACAGTGAGGAGTAAACCACCCTGATTGACAGATGAGGAATTGGAGGATCAGCAGGTAAAGTACCTCCTGCAGGTTCACACATTGGGAAACTTTTGGTTTGAACTCAAGTATGACCCTCCAAAACACAGCTGCTTAATCATTACACCATTTGCTAATGGATACAACCTTAACGGAGAGAAATTCTCTGAAATGTTCCCTGCTGACTCTGGGAAAGATGAGAAAAGGTAAGTTATCGATTCTGATGAATATCATAGGACTCTATTATATTTCCATTAGAAAAGAGATATAGGTTTTGCAGAACTGGTATCATTTACATGCTCTGAAATCTACTGTCTTGCAAACATTTAAGTAGCTTGGTAGAGAGGAAAGTGCTGTGGGTAGGCAGACAGGAAGTATGACAAACCAGAGAAAAACCCCTCTGATCCTGTCACGCAGTGAGACACACTTAGGGTCATCACACTGAATTAGAAGACTTCTCTACACCTAAATTTGTAAAAAAAAAAAAAAAAGTTAGATACAATGATGAAATGGAAATGGTTGCTTTTAACTTTTCTTTAACTTGGTTACAATGACTTGGGGAATGGACCAGCTAGACGTGTATGTGGCTGATTGATAAAAACCACAATTATACACAGCTGGACGCCTAAGAAGAGAAAGTACTGTGTCTCTTTCTAGGGTACCCCAAGCGATTAGAATCTACCGCAGCTGAGCTGTTGTTGGTAAGACTGCCGAAATTCACCATCAGGAGAACTGTCTTCAGAAAGAGAAAGAAGGATAGCTCAGCATTCTAAGCTGGGGTGAGATCTGAATGGGCATCCATGCCCCTGATACTCTGATAGTTTGTGCCAACCACTGCCAGGCTGTTGGTGTTTTGGATCATGCCATTTTGTAAGACTTCTGTCTCTCCACCCCAACATGAGTCAAGAGGTGGTAGGAGGTGGCAATAATAGCATCCAAAATTGTTTGTTATGGGCCAGGCTGGAAGTCAAATATGTCTAAGGCATATTCGATGCAGGTCTGCAAACTAAGTGACTGCCAGGACCAGCGTGACCCTATCTGGGTAAGAACTTACTCGTTTTCAGCCTCAGGTTCTTTCTCTCAAGAAGAAGGACATGAAGCAGATTGGTGAATGATGTTCCTTCCAGCTCCAACATACCATGAGTGTAGAACTTCACACGTGTTTGAATATGTATTCAGTGGTTCCCAAGCAAGGTCACATGTGGTGGTCATGAAATTATTAAGAGGGATCCTAGAGTTATTTTTAATCATTTAAAAGGCCATATTAATCACATACTTAATTTGGAAAAATCCCCTACCCTAAATGAAAGGCCAAGTCATTTCCTCCTGGAAATAATTATCACAACTTGGTGTCATAACCTCAATTCTTTCATCCTGGCCTGGAGATCTAGTAAATAGAAAATATGTCTGATTAATAATAAAAATATAGAATTAAAACATTACCTCATATATAAAATAAGGCTTAGTTTTAGTATTAAGTGTATTTGTTTTAAATAAATGGAAAACTCAATTCTGTTAGACACAGGGAGAGCCTGCTACTATTATTATAATGTAGTACATTTACTTTTCAAAATTATTTGACAGTATAAAAGTCGCACCAATATTTGTTCTAGTAATTCTATTTTGAGGATCTATGTAAGGAAAATCATACGAAAGGGAAAGCCATATACATGATGATATTCACTGTAGTACTATAAACCAAAATCAAATCCATTGCCATCGAGTCAGCATGAGTAGTACTGTACATGATATCAAAAACTGAAGAGCAACATAAATGACCAAGGGGGACTGGGAATTAAATCTGCTATTAGCATACCCTGCAATGTTGTACAGCAATTGTAAATAATAAGTATGAAGAGCATATATAAATATGCTGTTGTTTTTAGGTGCCATCCCATTGTTTCTGACTCACAGTGACTATGCACAACAGAACGAAACACTGCCTGGTCCTGTGCCATCCTCACAATCATTGCTAGGTTTGGGCCCATTGTTACAACCAATGTGTCAATCCATCTCCTTGACTGTCTTCCTCTTTTTTGAGGACCTTCTACTTTACCAAGCATGACGTCCTTCTCCAGGGAGACTGGTCCCTCCTGACAACATGTCCAAAGTATGTGAGATGAAGTCTCTCCATCCTTGCTTCTAAGGAGCATTCTGGCTGTACTTTAGAAAAACTTTTACTGCCAAATGTCTTAGGCTGGGTTCTCTAGAAAACCAAAAGTAGTGGAGCATGTGTGTATGTGTGTGTGTATATATATATATATATATATATATATATATA